>NW_028288644.1:600000-822571 GCF_059628265.1 Tinamus guttatus
GAAGGCGACACAGTTCTCCTTCCTGCCCAGGTGATAAAAGGTATCTCTATTTGCAGCACTTGCAGAAGATTAACATGAGCAAACAGGCCCTGCTGAGCCAAGAGCCTGGGCAGCGCGAGGAGAGCTGGTGGCAGCGCGTCCTCGCGCCCTGCAGCGCAGCCCGGCGCGGAGGGGAAACCGCCGAGGTCTCGCGCGTGCGCAGTGGGACTTTTCAAAGTCCCTGCTCACAAGGAGGCAAAGGGCATCTAAGTGCCCAATACATCTAAGTGCTCAATTCAGCCCAGCAGTTGCTGAAGTACTGGGAACTCCCCTACCCTTAGTGGAGGATATTCTCTCCTATCCTTACCATGACCCGTACCCTCCTTCCCTGGACGAGGACAGAGCTCTTCTGCAGGCCCTCACTGCCCCTTCCTCCTTCAGAGCATCCACCTGCTCCCACCACCAGCATTCACCTCAGCCCCCTGGAGACCGCTCGTGCCAACAGTGACACCTCCAGCCACGCCAGGGCAGCGAGCAGCAGGCGCAGCCACCTCCAGCACCCTCCACTGGCTTCTCTCCCCACAGACGGGTTTTTACTACACCAATATCATTTTGTGAACAAATAACATCGTCCATCTCCTCAGATGTCTTCCTGTCTCACTAGGTCTTATTTATGTTGTATTTCTTGAATCTTTTTTGTCTCTATACAACCTACACTAACACAAACACACAAGAAAGGAAGAAGTGTGAACATATGTCAGCCAAGCTGGTGCCCTTAGCCAATATTTAACCCGTAGGTAACCAGCTATAGCA
This sequence comes from Tinamus guttatus, assembly GCF_059628265.1. NCBI lineage: Eukaryota > Metazoa > Chordata > Aves > Tinamiformes > Tinamidae > Tinamus > Tinamus guttatus. The sequence goes on from NW_028288644.1 coordinate 600,793, forward strand.
AAGTCAATCTGCTAAACCAGTGTCACTGTTCTTAAAGAGCAAACACACTTTGTGTGAAAAGAGATGTGGAAATCAAAAGCAACATTTCACAATACAGATAAACTTTCACCTTCAAACAAGTTTTAGGCTTTCAATCCACGACTATCAGTAACCTAGCTGTGATAGCGCAGTAATAGCCACAAATGAACACAGCTGTTCACAGTTTTAAAGCACTGGAAATGAACATGTTCAGTCTGTGATGAAGTACGTTCTTACACCCTGTCATAAGGAAAAGCAGAGGAGCAAGCCAGAAGCAGGCCTTGGCACAACGCAAAATAAAACAGAATACATAAAATAAAACCAAAAAAAAGCACAAAAAATAAAAACACAAAAAATAAAACACAATAATAAACACAATAGCAATAATAATAATAAACACAAATAATAATAAACACAACAATAAACACAAATAATAAAAATAAAAACACAAATAGATACAAATGAAAAATACAAACAAGCAGGGAGGGTATTCTGGAGTGTCTCAGAAAGCTGCTGGTGGTTACAAATGACATCACTCCTCGCTAACTGCAAGGCTGTATGCAAGCGGAAACCACACCGAAACCAAAGCACAGCAGGAACTTGTTTATTATGATAATTGAAAAAAAAATAAAAATAAGAAGGCAAGTTTGACTTTGAAGACTCTGCCTGCCGAACACACGCACATTCGGTGAGTTTGCTGCCTGCGCGCGCTGCCAGGCCAGGCCAGCAGCCCCCGGGACCCCCGCGCAGCGCAGCGCGGGGCCGGGTGGCACTGGGAGAAGCGTTGGGACAGCGTTTGGAGCAGCGCTGGGGGCGGCGTTGGGGCTGTGCTGGCGTTGCGTTGGGAGCAGCGTTAGGGCAGTGTTGGGGGCTGCGTTGGGGGCGGCGCTGGGAGCAGCGTTAGGGAAGCACTGGGAGCGGCGTTGGGAGCAGCGGTCGGAGCAGCGTTAGGGCAGTGTTGGGGGCAGCGTTAGGGCAGCGTTGGGAGCAGCGTTGGGGGCAGCGTTAGGGCAGTGTTGGGGGCGCCGCTGGGAGCAGCGCTGGGAGCAGCGTTAGGGCAGGGTTGGGAGCAGCGCTGGGGGCAGCGTCGTGGGCAGCGTCGGGAGCGGCGCTGGGGGCGGCGGGGCAGCGCGGGCGGCGCGGCCGAGCGCGGCGCGGCCCGCGGCCCGTGCCCGTCACCTGTGCGGCGCTGCGTGTGCTCGCGCAGCAGGTCCCCGCTGGAGAGGTGCTTGAGCGCGAAGTGCTTCACGATGCGCGCGGACACGGTGCCCTTGCCGGAGCCCGGCGGGCCCATGATGACGGCGCGCAGGAGCGGCCGCGCCGCCATGCTGCGCCGCGCCGCCCCGCGCCGCCCCGCGGCCGAGGCGCCGTAACGGCCGCGCGGGCGGCTCCGTGCGCGCGGGGACGGCGGCAGCGAGGGCGCGGGGACGGCGGCAGCGAGGGCGCGGGGACGGCGGCAGCGAGGGCGCGGGGACGGCGGCAGCGAGGGCGCGGGGACGGCGGCAGCGAGGGCGCGGGGACAGCGGCAGCCGGGTGCAGCCACCGCGGCCTGGCGGAGGCGTGGGCAGGGTGCTCCGCGGGAACCACAGGCAGCGCGTGAAACTCCGCACAGGGCAGCTGAAGTAATCGCGGCCTCGGCCTCGGCTTAGAAACCTGTTCGGGCGGCAGCGGGTAGCGAGCACGCGCGCGGCCTCCGCAGCACAGAACGTCTTACTGACCTGGTGAAAACTACATGGCTCGCTTGCTCCGTGATGGTCTTTTCCGTCTTCCAGCCCTCATCCCAGTGTTTTCACATGGCAGTTGTCACAGCTCCAGGAGCAGGAAAGGGGGAGGGCAGGAGGATCTGTAGCAGTGAAATAGATCATTACTTGTTCTTAACAGTGTTTTACACAGCCATGCCATATTTTACAATGAGCATTTGATGTTTACATTAGACAGCAGTTTAATGCTTGGAAGATGAAATTTGATTGTCTTCATTGCAATTTAATTACTCATAACTTAGCACACTTACACCAATTACAAACTAATACAATTTGGACTACATTCTGAATTTACCTTCCTGTTTATGGCCCCGATTCTCCTGTGTAGCATGTCAGCTAAAATCCCAGCTCCTGCTCAGTGAGTTCATTGAAGTAGCTCTTTGAATTTAGAGTGTTTAAGAGTTGAAATCTTGTTTCACACGGGTCTAGATACTCTTTCCCACAGAGTCTTTCGGATTTCTCAGTAACCTTGCAATCATACATAATTCTGTGAAGAATTTTGTTGAGATATGAATAGTCAAAAGAGTCCTTGAATTGCCTTCTTAGAGGTATCATTTGCGTTTGATAAATACTTAAGTTCTGTCAAGTACCAGTTCCTAGCTGTTCTATTTTACAGTATTTTTATTTAACACATAAGGAACAAGTTACAGCCTAATTCTGACCTTAACAAGGCTTCTGACATACTCTCCCAAATCATTTTAATCTCCGAGCTGGAACATTACGATCTAAACTGAGGGACTATTAGAAGGGTTAAAAGCTGTCTGGAACGGAGTTCAAAGGGCAGTGGTTAATGTTTTTACCCTCTCTGGAGGCTAACAGGTATAGTTTGTCAGGGTTACTATGTCAGTAAGGATCAGGAGGAGACTGAGTGCACCATCATCAATTTGGCAGATGCCACCACACCAAGAGATGTTGAATCAAGAGAGCAGACACATTCACGAGCAGGGCTGCAGCTCCAGATGGGTTGTGAAAAGGGCCAGCAGGAACCCCATTAAATTAAACAAGGACAGATGCAAAGTCCTGTGCCTATGATGTGCAAACTACCTGCAACAGTCCAGGGGGGACTGACCAGCTAGGCAGCAGCCCTGCCAAAAAGCCTGGGGGCAGTGGTGGACATCCAGCAAAGGCCAACAGCGCCTGTGTTATACCGACAGCAGCACAACTGTAGATTGAGAGAAGTCATTGTCCCCCCTCCACTGTGCACTTCTTAGACCACAGCTGGATGCTGGTGCTAATCTCCTCCCAGGCCTCCCAGTACAAGGAAAACATTGAGTAGCTGGGCCAAGTTTGGTGAGACCCACCAAGACGGATGGGCGCAGGCACACTGTCCCTATTAAAGTCTGCGGAGATCTCCTGCCAGGAGGGAGAAGTGGTCCTACACCAGCCTTCTAATACTTGTGAAGAGGTTACTGAGAAGGCGGAGCGGGGCTCTTCACTAAAGGCCACATCAGCAGATCAAGAGACAACGGACATAAATAGAATTGGAAGGTTCACACTGGAAATATACCAAGAGCAGAATCAGGCAGAGTGGAGCCAGGGCCCAGAGACACTGCGCTGTCCCCAACCTTGGAGGTTTTTAAGACTCGGCTGGATAAAACTAAGAGCAAGCCAGCCTGACTCTGATTTGGTCAAGAGGTGTCTCTAGGGATAATTCCAAACTGAATTAGTCTGTGATGTCATACTTTCCAATAAGACATCTTATTAATCACACAAAAAGTCATAGAGGGATTATAATACAAAGTCTAGCATATATATACACAATATATTTGAAAATTCTCAAAAATGTATATAATCATGAGTATTCAAAGAATGTTTTTTTTTTCCTCTTCAGTTAGGCATGGGCTGGAATTAGTATCTGTTCTGAATCACTGTTAGCTGTTCTGGTCCATCTTGTCAGCAAAGACAAGACTTACTACCAAGGAAAACTTCCAGCTGTGATTCATTACTTAGGTTTAAATAAGATTTTATGCTTTGCAAAGTTGAAGGATAAAACAATATCATATCTTGGCATCACTGCTAGCTTTATTAAACAGTCTAATACATTTTCCTCCCTGATTCTGAGTGTGGAGTATCTTAACACTTATTCATAGAATGGTCTTTTCCAAAATGCCGAGCATTGGGAAATGTATCTTTCTGAGCCAGAAATTTACTGTCTACACACCAACTTGTTAGGCTCAAAGTGTTGTTTATCAGTAAAGAGGAAACATACTATATATATATTAGGCCACATATTATTTGTATACCTGAAATCCTACAAACATAATCCAGAAATCATTATTAATCCAGAGTTATTAGAGAAAGAATACGCATATGCAGAAAAAGCTTGAATCATAATAGTAATAATGGAATTAAAATTGTTATACCAGACTTCCTAGTTTCTCTCTCTCTCTTCCGATGTTATGCTCACACTTCCTTTGGTCCTTGGTTGTCTTGTTCCCTGGGGAACCAACAGATAATGTGCAAAACAGAGATAGACACTTAGAGGCCCCTTAGATTAACGGAAAGCAAAGTTCCCTTAGAAATTTTTGTAATGACCTTCTATATGTCATTTCTCTGCCTAAGCAATTAACAGTCATGCTTTCCAACCATACTTTCAGGAAAATAATTGTGTTTCATAATTACTAAAGTCAGATGGGTTATAACCTTACCTGAAGTGATCAAACTGTAATGTTTGTGTGGACTGCGGGATTTTTATTAGTAAGTCACCTACTGCCCTCCATGAGCAGTTAATAAAAAAATGTTGATCCTGACTCCAGAAATCCTTGAACTCTTGTGACAGCAAGCAACTGGCATTTACCGAGGGAAGAAATCTCCTCTTCTATTGCTAACATGAGCATAGTTTTCAATACATATTTGCATTGTACATTCTGTTTGTATATATATACCTGACCAGATGATCAATGTTTCTCAGTCTATTTGTCAGTGATTATTTTCAGAAGAAGTTTACTGCAGTCACCTGGGGACATTTTGGCTACCAAAGGAGTGCATAATTTTTGGGAGGGCTGTTTTCCCGTTTTTGTTTACATGGGCCTTAACATAAAGTGAATACTTGCAAATTGTTAACAGATGATAGGAAGTCATCAGGAGTTGTGGTAAAGGGATGATAGGGAAAGAACTAAAAATACGTGTACAGAAGTACAGAATACAAATCAAAAGAAGTGAAATGAACAAGGGAGACAAACTAGCAAGATGCTGTACAAATCAAAGGTTTCAGATACAGTGGAAAACATCTATAACTCCAACAGCAATTTCTGGAAACATTTCAAACAGATCTTTTCAGAAAATAAGATCCTTTTGATTTTAATGAGCATGTTATTAAGTGTCATATGTATCACATTGTAATAAACTATTATTTAACTAGTATCCTGTGATTACAATAAAACCTAATAAACAGTTCCCCGAAAATAGGAAGCAGTAAATGTCAGACTTCCTTTCCCTTAAATATTATCATGAATTTGGCAATGTTTCATTGGGCTTCCAAAAAATCATCCACATTCTGAAATGTGATGTAGCTGTGCAGAGAATTCCCTGAATATAACTGTTTGCAAGCAGGAAACCCAACCACTGCTTTATAAAGAATCTTTTAAACACTTTTTGTGTAGAGGAATTTGGAAACAGATTTACAAGTGTGTGTGAAGGGTATATGATAAGAATGTCCTTTACCTTCCTACCCTCACAGTTTTCCCTTAGTATGTGCATCACAGAAACAGATTTACCACATTTTATTTTTACAAATTTACAGATTTATACACAAGAACCTCTCTTTTCTCTCATATTCCAGATAAGAGTTGCAACAGACAATGAATTTTCAACACACATAAAAGTACATTCTTTGATTCCTCAAAAGCATGACAAGAAAATGCTTCATGAAATGCTGTTGTTTTTGCATGAATTGCTCTACTAATTTCTCCTACATCTCACGCATGTTGGACATTGCACTTCTTAGTGAGGTGTTCCAAATTTCATTTTTCCCTGATACCCATTTTTCCCATGGATTTTCCAGTATTTTTCTTCTACTTCTTCAAAATAAAAACATGCTTTGCTTCAGCCCATGTGTTTTGATTTGGATGTGTAGTTTTTTTTTTTAATTGCAAAACCATTCAGACTCTTTGATTTATATGGTGCATAAAAATATACCTCTGTCACGCTTTCATGAATTTCCTGAGTAACAAAACAAGATCAAAAGCAGGAAAAAGGGGGAGGGCAGGAGACCAACTAATGCAGAACTTAAGAAAATCAGTGTTTCCAATATGTTTGTTTTTTGAGCTTTTGTTTGTTGTTTTGTTTTGTTTTGTTTCTCCCATACAAGCCCTTTACTAACATATTACTCCTATTTTAGACACTTTGTTGAAGTAAAATTGTTTAAGTGAGAAACCATGTGTAAACCAGGTGTCATACCGTACAGGTGAACTCTACAGGGCTCTTCACGTGAATAAATTTAAACTTGGCTTCAGAGTCTTTAGTTAAGAAGTATAAATATTATACACTGATTTTTTTTCTATCTTCAGGGAATAAAAAGTTAATGTAAAAATGAAATAATGAACATTGAAGATTCTTCTTAAACTGCAGTTTTAAATACGTGATGAAATACTGGCAAATAAGGGGTAATTATACTGAGATCAGTTATCTGCTCACAAAACATACTGTATTCAGGTCAAATAGAAGTACAGAGCTTTCTTTAGTAGTGACACGCTGAAATTCATGGGTGCATATGAACTAGAAAGTAAGTGTTTACATGGATATAGAAGTATCCTCTACATCATTATAGTGACATGCTCTCGCAATCCTAATGAACTGTCAGGAATAAAAAAAATATTCAGAGAATACTGGAGCTGGAACTCTGAATTTATACTGTTTACTCTGGCATGTATCCAATCCCTGCACTATATCCGTGTTCAGCAGAACACGTATTATTAAACCATGAAATGGAAATTTAAAATGTACAATAATACTTTCAATCAGTAGGTGGCATTAAACCGATGTCAACCACTTGCAGCGTGGGCACCAAATACTTTCAGAATTTCACAGTGCTCCATTTATTTGAGGTCTTCTTCCCTTTGCTTTCTATTCTGTTTCCTTGTATGTGAGTTATGGTGTGATAAGTGCTAACGAATACACTTAAAAATATCTAGAATTGTCCGATATCTGATAAAATGAGGGAAAATCCAACTTGTCTTCCAGATTATATCGCATTTTGTTTTTCATCTCCACCTCCAAATGAGTCATAAATAAACAGGAGGATCAGTGTCATATTGTCATTTTGAAAAAAAAAACAAACAAACAACAACAAAAAAAAAAACGTTAGGGCATTTGTTTTGATCCAACCCAATCTACGGCTAATAATATAAGTTCTCATTCACTTTTTAATCACAGCAGATAGATCTGGATCATTCTAGCTTGTTGACAGCTAACCCTGACCAAAGTTCTTCCCATGTTGCGTATATAAAGCTTTGAGGCATATAATGTTTTTAAGTTCCTTCTCTTGTCCGCAGAAAAGAATATTTGGGAAATGCATGTCCTTCTACCACAGTTGTTTTGACTACAACAACTCAATAGATTCACACTGTAGATTATACATTATTTGGAAAAGAAGAACCTGACATAAAAATGGAGGGAGATCCCTCTTGAGTTCTAGTAAGAAATGACAGAACTACAAAATGGTTGAGGTTGGAAGAGACCTCCAGAGATCATCTAGTCCAACCCCCCTGTTCCAGCAGTTACCTACAGCACATTGCTAGGACCCTGTCCACATGGCTTTGGAATAGCTCCAAGGATGGAGACTCCACAGCCTCTCTAGGCAACCTGGTCCAGTGCAACCTGGTCCTTCACACAGTCAGAAGTTTCTTCTCATGTTCAGAGAGAACTGCCTGTGTTTTAGTTTTATGGAACCAGCTGGAAATTGTACTCATTGAACAGTTATCCACCAACCTCTGCCAGAATAGGACATATTAAATCGGGTTCAACAAGAATCTGCCCTTTGCTTTTTTTTTTTTTTTTTTAAAAAAAAAAAGATAAAAAGATGATGCAAGTGAAGAACTTGTTTCCCACTGCATTATGAAAATAACCATGATCAAAGCAACTCAACAAGCAGTGCGCCTTTATGAACTCTAGATATATACAGCAAATCTTTGCAGAGTTTTTAAAAAGCCAGGAAAGCAGATTTAAGATTTTACATTGTTACCCAGAATGACTAATGGTCAGATCTGAATGTAAATTCAATCTTTCTTCTTTCAAATGCTGAAAATAATCTTTTGTTGTTCCAAGCCTTAGTTTCTTTCTTTTTCTTCTAGTTCTTGAAGTTACTTCTAAATATTTGAAATCATAATCTAAATCAAGAAAGCACGTTTTCCATTTAGTCTTCTTTGAACCGCTCAATTCCAAATATCCCCAAGAGTAATGTAAGGAGTGCACCTTTTTTACTGGTTCTTTAAGTTCTCCCAGAAACAGTTTATTTGACCTGCTCTAGGCACAGTATACCCAGAAAGTACTCCCATCTAGTCTAAATATGAAATTTTTGTATCATATGTCATTTTCACCAGAATTTGGTATTCATCTCCATGCCTAATCAGTCTTTTATAGGGATAAGAATTAGACCCAAATCTGTTTCCCTCAGGAATTCATATGATAAAATTTTAACTGGTTCCTTCCTTGTTTAATAGCAACTTAAAATAAAATATTCTTCATTGCTACTAATACCTGATAACCTATCAGTGTGACTGGGCACTGCATCACATAGAAGCTTCATCCATCCACAGAACATCTCTTGAACAGAGATCAATTATGTATTTCCTTCACATCCATTCCCTGTCCTCCAGGTAAAGTAAGTGATAATTTCCAAACTGTACTCTTGGGCTTAGAAGTATCCTTTTAGCTACTTTGATCTCAGTTCTTTAGACTAAACCCTTAGGTGTGGTTCCATAGACATTTTATACCACTAAATCCCATCCATTCCTAAACCCAACCACACATAGAACCTCATCTGAAGTACATGGGAACCTAGTTCAGGGAGCAGACCGAGCTGGAAACAAATTCTTCTGAAAAACAGCATTCAGCAATGGCAGCTCCCTGAACCAGTCCTCTATTCTTCTGCTAAAGTAAGCACAAGGAGGGGTCTGTGGCAGCAAGACTCAAATCAGCTCAAGAATACTGTTCTATCATATCTTATGAGCCCATGTGAAAAAGCTGGTTCAGGAAATGTACTGAATGCCAAAAGCAACTTGTATGTAGTAGCTTCTCCCTAAATGTGGTAATGCTGCATACAGTATTATTGTTTAAGCATAGTTTACACAGGTATAGAAGTCATATAAATAAACTGGCAAAGACTTTCTGCATTGGAGACTACGTGATGCGTGTTTGGAGCTACACTGATACAGAAAACTGGTCCAGCTGTAGGAAGGCATTTTGGACATATGTAATTAAACTTCACATGTGTAATTATCTCTACAAGGAGAGTAGAGGTGACATGTTCACAAACACAGATTCCCTGCACGTATGTGGCAGTTTGTCTCAGCCTTTGTGTTGTTGTACTTCTGGCATTTCCAGACACCCGGGCTGAGGGACGCCTGCAGTCTTCATAGAGAGAAACAATCGAAATGTAAAGCAAAATCTACTGCCGAAGTCAGTAATGTTGAAAGGCCTGTGCTCCTTTCTACAGAGCAAACTTGGTCTGGAGCCCAGAGCGCTCTCTGAATAACTGGACCTGTTTCTTTACAGGTTATGTGCTATTCCCCTAGACAATGTTACCACTAATGTTTGGACTTTGGGTTCTCACTATCACCAGCAAAGGCTCACGCAACTCTGACCGCAGAAATAACTTTCTTGACAGTGAAGTCAGAGACAGTGGTAACTCATGGAACTTTGCAGCCCCTTCTGTTCTCAAGGGTTGCTACAGAAGCACAAAAATGCCTGTAGAAAACTTCCATCATTTCAATATGCTTTACAATTAGCATCATCTACTACCTATTTCAAAAGACACTACTATCCAGATATTTAAATTTTAAATCAGCTGTTTAACTATCACATCAGTCAAATTATAATGTACCAAACTTAAGGGAGAATATCTGCATCAAACTTAACTTCCTCTGATAGTTTTTGTATTATATAACAACAGGCCTTTTCCTTTCCATTATAATTCCATTTAAAGAAGCTGCAATTTATCCATGGAAGACTGAACTGTTTTTGCACAGCATTGTGAGATGCCAATCATTCTTCACTGCTTGTAGACAATTTAGGGACAGCAGGAATACATATTGCAGAGGTCAGCAATACTTCAACACACATTGAGATGAGAACACAGTTTCTGAGGAGTCTAAGATTATTATAAAAAGTGGGTGATCATCTAGTTAATAGAAACACATTTGAAACAGATTTCATCTTCATAAAAAGCAATGTTTCATTGTAAGCTCTCCAGATCTGTTTACCTGACTAACGACATCAAAAAGAGGTTAAAAGAAGAAAAACTGAAGAAGTTCAAAATAATGTAGTAGTACTGTAGTTGTATAATGATATCAAAGTTATTTCTATTTTAGGCTTACAGCAAAATGAGATGTCTTGAAGCTACAATAAATTGATTTCTTCAGTAGCCTCCTCAGAATGACAAATGCACCTGAAGTTTATGTTTAACTATTGCTCTAGCTTTGAACAACTTGCATAAGCCAAAGATTTTACAACTGTCAGAATTACTACTTTTTTCCTGCGAAACCCCAAACCTCACTACACTGATCTCAAATTAAGTACAAAGAAATTTCAGAATTCTATAAAATAAATTAAAACCGCATACAGGCTTCGGTAAATCAGTGCTTGAATTTAACGGCAATTTGAAGTGCCATCACTATGCTTCCTTTTTGGGAGACTGGACTTGTTTAAGAGCAGAAAGTGCCATGATTTCACATACAGCAGAACTACAGCTCTAGAAAATATGAATAAAGACAAGCTGTTCTTAAGCGTCTCATTGTGATTACCTAGTTGTCTTCTCATACACCACAAATACACTGAGATACACTGTGACTTTCAATGCTAGCTATCCCAAAGAAGTTCCTTTTAATTTTAACTATACAACACAATTTAGTGGTATGGCAAAAGAATATGCTATAAGCCAAGAAGAATAAAACCCATAGTAGTTTTAGTATTCATTTATAAAGTAAATAACAGCACAATTTCAAGAAACTTTAAGAAAAAAACATGCCTGAACCTTTGCTGGAGAGAAAATAAATACCCCGTAACTCTTTCAGTCCCTAGTTGCTACCAATGGAACTCTCAGCAGCAAAGTCACTTTTCCTCTTGACAGTCACTCTCACCAGCATGACAGCAAACTGAAAAAACAAAACAAACCTTAGATGCAAGAAGTTACCTGCTCCTAGTACTTCTCGCACCTGCATTTCCTATATAAGAAACTAAGATAAACCTAAAGTTCTCTTAATAACATAGCTATTTCACAGTAACTCCTAGAAACGTCCCGTCTCAGGTACAGGACAGAAAATATTTCTTCTTGCATTGCAGAGATAAGTGTTTAGAGTTACTGGGAAGGATCCTGACTTTTCTCCAAGCAGAAGGGAATTTCACAGGCACTGCAGAGCACAGAAGCCAGAGGAAGGAAAGGAAAATAAATACAGGAGTATAATTACATAGACTTTGTTTTGGAAAGTGTAAAGGAGACAAACCACCGCAGTAATTTTGTGTTTTTTAGAAAAGATTATGCATCCCTGAGTTTCAGATTCCCTCATATACATACAAGAAAAACAAAACAAACAAAAAATCACGACAAGATGACTTGTCAGGTCATTTGAATCATTAAATTTGATCAATTATCATCCTTCTGCCAGAAGAAACATTTACACATGAACAATGGGATGCCCCACTAGCTTTCATGGTTATGTCATGAATTGTCCAGCCGCCAATCAGAATGCAGCCACATACTTAAAAGAATTACCTATCTCACTACAGTTTGGCTTATAGCATGGTTCCAGGTATTAAAAAACCTCAAACGGCAGTATTCCAAACCTTGCTCTGTCAGTTCCCAAATGGCCCAAAAGATTGCACTCTACATAATCTAGGCTGACTGACATAATCTAGTTTACTGAAAGAAGGTATATCCCCTTGTATCTTCAACCAAAAAGAACATTTATTGCAGAAACAAGCACACATTGCAAAACTAGTGTTACATTTCAGCTGTAACAAAAGCTGTTTTCTCCTTTCAGCTAATTGCTTTTGTGTGCTTTATATCACCATCCCTGTAGAAGCTGTAATGCAGCCAGATGAAGGTTTTGGGTATTGCCCTTGTTTATGATATTACCACCCCCTTGGAAAAGAATTGCGTAACAGTGTGCACACAGGGCACAAAACCTGGGACAGGTGCGTGGTCAAAAAGAGACAAAGTTCGTACTTATGAGTATTCCTGTTGGTAGTTTGCAAAACATTTACCCCGAGAGTCTTGTAATTAAACTAATCAGCAGTGAATAGAGTGATTTCAGTTACTTTAAATAGGAACTCATCAGAGGCAAACGATTTTGGAGAAGAGAAAAACCGAGCAGACGGTATATTGTTCCTGAGAAATCAGGAATCTTGATATAAGATATCTTGAATATATCTTGATATAAGGAATCTTGAAGTGTCTTTACATCACCAGTTGGTACATTCCAATTTTTATGCTAAATCACTATTATTAACAAAGTTCATTGGCAAAGACCTCTTCAGTTCAGAACGGCTGTATCATTTTTGGGGGTAGGGGGTGGGGTAGGGTGGTGAGAGGAAGGGTAGTGGGGAAGAGAATTACAGGAGACATGCAAAGATCAACTTTGCTTCAAGGCTTGATTTGACTCCCCACAAGCATTCCCATTCCACATCAATATACATATTTGATTCAAACAAGCAGCATGTCTAACACTCAGAAAACTGAGCTCTTGAACACAGTTGCCCACTAACATTGCACACAAGAACTGCCCTGTCCAGCCATGGTCAGGCCTATGAAATAGATCTTGCATTACAGCACACATTTCATGTTTACTAAATGGCTTATCAGTTACATAAACACCATCACCTCATGTTTGCAACAACTCATACTCACTTCCCTGGGGTAAATGGTAAAGTAAGAAGGTTTTCAGATGTTAGGTCAAGTCATTCCTACATAGATTGAGGGATGGGGGGAAAGCCCTTTACCAGTCCCTCAGAGTATAGGCAAAATGTGTCTACATTGCATTATTACCTAGCACCTAGGCTTCTAACAGCACTTTTAGCCTTCCACAGCCTTACAGTACACTGAGAAAATATACACCTTGATACACCTTGAATCTCTTGCCCGACAGGCTTTCCCATTAGGAGCTTTCTGTTCTCCTTTCTCTGCTCCCAGCTAGGGAGTTGCCTTTTTTTTTTTTTCCCGAAAAAGGATTCCATTCCCTCCATTGGTTACGCTTGGCTCCCAAATCAGGGAGACCTGATCAGGGAGACCATCATCTCATAGGAACTTCAAAAAGTTAGGCAACCAGTTCAAGTAATGATCATCCGACACCCCTACTACATTCTCCAATCTGCATCCTGCCTCATCCTATTCTGCTAAACACCTTCCACATTGCTCTTGCTCTCCTACATAAACCTTGAAAGAGCTACCCACTCTCCTATATTGTGCCTCTTTCTTTACTTATCCCCACAACACTCGCATATTACCTCATCTTTCAAATAGATTCATCCCCCTTTTGGATTCTCCTTGTTTGACTGGAAATGTTTTACTGACTCACCGCATACCAGGCAGTGACCTGTCAGCTGTGAGATGTGACTTCTGTAGCTCTGGTGCTGACGTTGGTTAAGTGTTTCCCTATTTCTTCTTTCATCATGTCGCTGTTGGAATTTCAGAAGACAACAGCTATTGCACTCAGCACAGTTAAGACTAGATCTTGGTTAAGACATTAAAAGTGACAGTATCAGAAATATTATGACAAACGACTCAATGCTGATGTTGTATTGCATTATTACTCTTGCTCAGCCAAGGAATTTCAGTTTGTTGCTTCCTTGCCCCAAGTTACCAAGGAAGAGCTACTGCAAAACAGGAATCCAGTTCTAAACTGACATTTGACATCGTTCATTTCACAACATTAAACGCTGCAGACAGATAACTCTATTTACACTGTTTCCACAAAAGTTATAGTGCAGTTTCCATAGCTGTTGGTAAAGACAAAGATTCTCTTACGAGGATCACGGTAGCCAGACTGCAACAGACATCACCAGAGGTAGCTTGGAGGCTGTTTTATCAAATATACAAATGGTTTCTACACACACAAATTAGGAAAGCTCTGCCAGCAAGCAGCTAACACGAGGAGGTCTAATCACAGTTGCTGCAGAAAGTTTCTGTCTTGGAAAAAAAAAAAAACCTCTCTGAAAAACAGCCTTTTCAGAAAGAGTGTTACCAGGTTTGTGGAAAAATATCAGTCCTTTCTGCTCCTGTGTGCTCTCGCAACACATAGTCCCTTCACAACAAGAGCACCAGGAGAAGGATGAGCTCCTCTTTTGTTCTGTGCTGCACGGACGCCGAGCACACAGAGCTCCTTCAGCTCAGCAGCTATTTGAGGGGTAGCTACTGTATACTCCTAGACGATGTTCAGGCACAGACATAACATGATTTATCCATAACACGTCTACATTCTACAGAAGTGTTTCTTGCATTAGAGATGACACACCAGAGATCACTGTCGGGGCACTAAGTGCACCAGCAGGCCTGCGTGCCCCTCACTACCCTTCCTGGGATTTTTGCCCGTGTCCCTTGTCCATGGGCCAAGGAGCTCTGTTTAAGATCGGCTCAGGGCCTCAGTCCTTGCCCAAACTATGTGACAGGTACAAATATCTGCAGTGCCACCTCCTGAGAGGAACTCAGACTTAGGTCTTAAGTTACAGACACACGTGTTCCCAGTCCTGTCCCTTGGAGGAGAGACCTCTTGTTATAGGTAGCTTCTCTCTTGTACTGTCTCCTGGATGGACACCTTGGACTTGTATCATAGCCTTGTCTCCAGCTCCACTTCCCAGGGTGCCAGACTGGACATGCTGGATGCATCCTGGACCCAGCAGATTATTCTCCCTTGCATGGGACTGTCACTAGAGCCTAGCACAAGCGCCCTGCTCTGTTCACCATGTTCAGATGATGTCATGTGTCCTTGTCCACAGCAGCATGCAAATGGTGTTTAGCCAGGGATGAGACATGATGCAAGACACCCAATGGTCCACTTACAATGAAAAGATACCAAGAGAAACAAATCAGAGTGTATTTGTAGAAAAAAAATAAATGAAGATCACTCTTAACCCTTTTTTTCCTCTTGCATAACATACACAAAAATTATTTCCTTTTACACATAAGGTCGCCTAGTAATTAACCCTGTTACCTCTACTGTAATTAATTTGCATAACCCCCAAAACACAGATCAGCAGCTTTCCTTGGCCTCTTACAGAAGGGCTGTTGGGCTCTGACAGTGTAGTTAATGGAACAGCTTGGACAGAAAATCAGTAATCAGACACAGTTCCAGTTCTTCCAAGCACACATAGCTGGCATCTCTGCTTAATTTTTCTTTAATCAGCATAATATTTTATCTGAACACAGCAACCAGGGATAAATTACTTAAAAAAAAAAGTTTAAGATATCCCAAAAAACTAATTTAGCCCCATCTAAAGAGAGTACCATGATCTTGTACCATGTTTCACTCACAGATTTAACTATTCACCTGCCAATAAACTGAGAACTGAAATGTCTCAGGTAAGTTAAACTGTTTGGAAATAAAACACTACATAACAGCCCAGGCAAAGAACAGAACAACACTTTGACAAATGCCAAGCTTCAATTAAACAGATATGTATAGAAAGAGAGAAGGAAAGCAGAAGGTAAAAGACGCAACAACTACTATTAAATAGCACTTAAGCGCGCCTCTGGCACCAGCCTCTTGGCGCACACTCCCCCGCGGCGGCTGCGGCGGCTGCGGCGGCTGCTGCTGCTGCTGTTGCTGCCGCCGCACCAGCAGCCCCAGGCAGCCCCGCACAGGCGCCCAGAGCGCCGAAGAGGACCCCGCGACCCGGACCCACCGCCCCTCAACGGCCGCCGCCGCCCAACGGCCGCGGCGGCCCCGCCCCTTGCCCTGTGACCCCCGCGCGGCGGCGCGCGGCGCTTCCTGTTCGCAACCACGTGGGCGCGCCGGGCGGGCGGCGGCGGCACCGGCATGTCGGGGCACTCGCAGTGCCTGAGCTACGCGGGCTGCAACTTCCTGCGGCAGCGCCTGGTGCTGTCCACGCTGAGCGGGCGCCCGCTCAAGATCCGCAAGATCCGCGCCAGGGAGGAGGACCCCGGGCTCCGCGGTGAGCAGCTCGTGCCGGCACCGGCACCGCGGCGGGGCGGGGGGCGGCAGCGGGCGGGAAAACGCCCGTGGTGCAACCGCCGCTCCTTCAAAACACCCCCAGCCCCTGAGGGAGCGGGGGAAATAAAGGAAAATCTGGGAGAATAACCGGGATAGCTAGGATATCCCGGTGCTGAAGAACAGAGTTATCAGCATATCCAGGGTCTAAGAATAACCCGAGCATCCTGAGGTCTGAGATGAGCCAGGCTATGCAGGGGGCTGGGGTTACGGAGCGGCTATCCAGGGTTGGGGCTCACGAGGCTCCTCAGGGAAGCGGGGCTCACACGCAGGCCCAGGGTCTGCCCCGCTGGTCCCCGCAGCAGCGGCCGGGGCCTCTTCCTGGGCAGGAGCGAGGGGAGCGGGAGGCCGCGGCAGCTGCCGTCCCGCACGGTCACCCCACGGCCTTGCCGACATCTCGTCCGCAGAGACGCGGCTCCAGCAGTGTCACGGGATCAGGCCTCACGCTGTGATTTGTGTCTGGTTCGTGCCCAGGTGGGAGGAAGGAGAGCACCCTCGGCACTCGCGCTGCTGGTCGTGAGCCGCACCTGGTGGTTCCCAAGGCCGCGAGCGTGGCAGGAGGGGCTGCTGTCCCAAAACCTCCTTTCCTTCCCTTCGGACAAGGTGCAAGGCTGGGAACGGTGCCCGCGCCATCACAGACCCTCTGCCGCCTCCACAGAAGGCTTTGGTTTATAGCAAGAAACTCTCCTGCTAAACTTCCAAAACACTCTTCTGCACTTGGCTTAACGCTTACCAAGACCCCAAGTATTTATTACTGCTGGTTTAGAGAGAGTTTGGTTGTGATGAAGGTAGGGTTTTTTTGCCATTTTTTTTCTAATAGGTATTTGAGCTGTCTTTTCCAAGTATGGGTTAGAATGCAAACTGTGACAGTTTGTTAAAGCACAATAACAAACTCAACGTGCTCTGCTTTTTGTGACTGGAGCCTTCACACACAAAACTTCAGTGCAGGTTTGTCCTCCCAGAGGGTGGCAGCTGTTCACGAGGATGCCCCTTCCCACTGGAAGTACTTCCAGGATTATCATGTAAAGCTGAGTATGGAAATGATCACTGCAGAGGGCAGGAGCAGCTCTGTGTGTCTGGGTTGTCAAGCACGCTGTGCCAGTGTTGTTTAGGAAGCTGCAATTTCTCAAAATAGCACATTGGTTTAAATGCTTGTTGCATCCTCAAAGTGTCTATAGGAATAAAAATCCGACTACTGTTCAAAAACTAATATAGCATTACGAATAACGAAGTTGTACTACCACCTGATAATTTTGCAGGTCTTGTTGGTTCTTGAAAAGGAATCTTAGTATCCTTGTATTTACGTATCCCAAACTGGCCAACACTCAGTATCAAGAAAAATATTGTTCAAATATAATTCAAAAATCAGTCAATTTTAAGAACCAACAGGACTGGCAAAATTATCAGGTGGTAGCTCAACTTCGTTATTCGTAATGCTATATTAGTTTTTGAACAGTAGTCAGATTTTTATTTATTGTTTCATATTCTTTACTTCCTGTGGCTCTGAGAACGGATCTGCAAAAACAGGAGAAGCTGAGTAATTAATTTCACACAAGCTGCTGCAGTCTGAACAGAAGCACATTCTAAGCAGAAAGAGGTGATGGGAAGACCTCTCTTTTTCTCTAGCTTTTATTATGTCGCTGGTGGTTTTGGAAAATTTTGAAGTCTGCAAATAGATATATCACTGTGGTGTTTTTGGAACACAGTACACTTCACATCTGAATGTCAGATTTTTTTAAAAGAAAACCTCTACAGAAAATAAAGGGAAGCTGCAGTTCGCTTTGTAAGCCTAAATAAACAGGGTCCTGTTTGCTGGGATTTGTGCCTATGTGCTGCAAAAATGACCTTTGCACTGACGAAAAAGCGACCGCTCGGCTGTGATCAGACGAGCCAGTCCCGGACCTCACTGCATGCAGGCAAGAGCCACGTGGCTCATAGGTGGTCACATCTGCATGCACCAGGCTCGAACTGAGGCCTCTGGGTGGGTAGTGAATTGCTTTTTTTCTCCATGTGGTGAAATTGTCCTACAACAAACTGACAAGCGGAGGTAGCCTTACTGGCTTCTAGAGAGTGCTGTTGGGAACGGCCAGAAAGGGAAGACGTATAGGTATCATATGCTGTGCGTAGAAGTTTCTTGCTTTTCAGAAGCTGCCTTCAGAAAAATACGTAAAGATATTTAACCCTCCCCCCCCTCCTGCCCTTTTTGTTTTCCTCATCAGATTTCGAAGCAAGTTTTATTCGCCTCATTGACAAGGTGACCAATGGCTCTAGGATTGAAATAAACCAAACAGGTGAGATCTTCCTTTTCCTCTTCCCCTGTGCCAGGCTATATCACTAGCTGCAGTGAAGGGAAAATTTTGGCTCATCAGGGGTAAGTTTCTAGATAGCTTGGTGCCGAAGGCCAAGCAGATCAGAAATCATCAAACTGAGAAGTTCTGTAGTGATAGATTACAAGTGAGAAGAGCAATGTGCCACTGTAATGCAGTGAGCCGAAGAAAATGCATTCCTCGTGATCTGAGGTGTCGTTGTTTGCTTGGTGTCCAGGATTTCATAGTGGGGTAGATCCCTCTGAGCTAGAAGGGGGTTTTGTGGAAGGCAAGATTTATGCCTGCCCAGTCATGCTCAGAGGAGGAGTTGTTCGGCAGCAAATCTCCCATGGAGATGCATCAACAGGCTCTTGTTCTGTACGTGTTGATGGCTGAGGGTTTGCAGGGTCAGTAAAGCTGGTATCTGTCACTAGACATGCTGGGGCAGCAATGGCCTATTGGTGTGGTAAAGATTTGGCAGCTGTGAAAGGATCGCAATTGCTTCCCTATGCCCTTTGGGGGATAATTAAAGGATTCTGGATTTACTGGGAAGGAAGGAGAAGAAGAAGTGGTGTGCAAGACAGACAGACATGCATCTGTCTTAGCCCATTCATGCATGGTAGACAGGGAAGAAGTGTGCTACAAGTACAGCCTGCCTCATACTGTGTTTTTTCAACAATTTGTTGGTACATGTCACTGCAAAGTGTCTTTACACTGTGATCATGGCTAGCACACTCATAATGCTCTGATATGATTTTCTCCCCTCGCTTTCCCGCAGGTACTACCTTGTATTATCAGCCTGGTCTTTTGTATGGAGGTTCACTGGAGCATGACTGCAGTCCCAGTCGTGGTATTGGCTATTATTTGGAAAGTCTGCTCTGCCTGGCACCTTTCATGAAGCACCCATTAAAAATTGTCCTGCGAGGAGTAACAAATGATCAAGTAGATCCTTCAGTAAGTAATGAAACTTTATTAAGTATCCAAGAAGATTTTTTTCCTTCTTCATCTCTATTTAAAAAAAGAAAACCTCCAAAGCCTTGACTTTTTTGTAGTTTCTGATAACAAGAAGTATCTAGTATTACTGCATGAACCAACAAACTCTTGGAATCAAACAAGCATCTTCTGATCTGTTCACTTTCTTCTTTTTACGCCAGACTCTTTGTAATCGATCTTTTGACCATTCAGTTCTAGGCAGCTTCTCCTTCACTGGAAACTCCCTCTAAAGGTGCTTGGAAGCCTTGGCATTGTTTCTCCTGTTCTCTTAAATTTTAGATATGCTATTCCCCTGTCTCACATGTTTATTTACTCTAAAGAAAAGAAATTGTCTATAAAATTTAGTGCAATAGGGAAGGAATGCGAGTTATGCCAATGTCTCTATGAAGGCTTTTTGTTAGAAATAAAAGTCACATGACAATAACAAAATTACATTAGCAGATTTGCACCTGCATGTAATTTACTTAGCTGCTTTCTGGTTGCAAACAGCTTGCAGAAAGAGGATTGTCTCTTCAGAAGGACGCTGAAAGGCATCACAGGTCAAATGACTTCATGAAATTAGCCATGTTTTCCTGGGACTATTTTAATGATGATTTAAAATCTTTAATGTTTTTGTAATAGTCTTGTTACAAAAATGAGCTGTGGGTAACACAGGGTTAAAATTCTGGTGTAATGGATAGGGCTTGATTGCTTTTTTTCCTTTAAAGTAATGGTGCTTGAACAGCACTGCTGTTTACCTTATAAATGGTGATTGGAGACTGTGTATTTTCTTGTGAGTAGATTAGAGGAACACTGTCACCTGAAAGTTTACCCAATTTAAAATGAAAACAAATACTATTAAGTGTAATAGCAGGTATTAGACCAACCTCTGAGTCCTGCTGGTATTTATGGCTTTTCAACTACTCTGTCTTGTCATTTTAAAAAATATGTTCTCTCCCCTGTGGCAGTGCAAAACACCCACATGAGCCAAAGAGTAACTGAAGTGAGTTTATAAGCCGTGCTTTCAAAAAAAAAAGAAATTGTAAATGAAAAACCTGTGTTTCTCTAATCTTTCAGTCACCATGATTAAAGTTATATGATAGAAAATGGTAAATAGTAAGAAGCAGAGTAGTCTCTTTGGGCTGACTGCATCTCTTAACCGCAGTAGAGAGAGACTTCCTTGAAGAATGCAGAGAGGAAGAGCAGTCCAACTTGAACATTGCTTTCAAGTAAGTTTGGACACACATCTAAGCAGCTTAGTCTTGAGTCTGGAAATTATTCCTTCTCAGACATTACTGACTTGGGCCAACAGAGATTAAGTAATCCCAGGTGAGATGGGCACAAGAGTCCGAGCCAGTTCTCCCTTGAAGGGAGTTTGCACTGGATGAAGCTCAGACATAGGAAGGTGTTGTCAGATTCGTACAGACCGAGTGCACTCACATGCTGACAGATGTCTGTGCCAGAGAGTTGTATCTTAATGCTAACGGTGCTGTGGGAACACAGTGGTAGTAGAATACTGATTCCTCAAGCTAGTATGAACTCGACTAATGTTTCTGTAACTGGCATAAATAAACATTAAACCCAATGCACTCCGATAAACTAATTTGAAGGAATTTTGTGCAAGGTAGTAGCTCAGCTATGATAATGAGGAGGAAAGAAAGAAAAAATGGGAAAAACAGAAGAAAGCCCTCAAACTCCCTATAATGAAATCTGCAGTACTCTGCAAGTTGTTGAGAGCACAAGCACAAGTTTGAATGCTGTCCTGAATGTTGTCCCGAAAGGAGAAGGTGCCCAGTCCTGCCCAGTCCCCTCCTTTCAGCCCCACAATCCTGCTTCTTCCCCTTTCAGCCCCACAATCCTGCTTCTTCCCATACTCTGCACTTTTCTGAGACTCTTCTAAGCCAGTTTCTGTAACTGGCAGGATGGCAGGGAGCTGTCCCTCACATTTGCTCATGGAAGTATCCACAGGGGAAGCAGCAGGAATGTGGCCTGATAACTGGGCTTTCTGAAATCTGCTCTCACTCTCTTCCTCTGAAGAGAGCCTTAAAAATGTCTGTTGGCTGTGATTGCTGCATTGCTGGGCTTGAGGCAGCTCCTCCACAGCAACCCCTTGTCAGGACAGAGGGGTCATGATGCATTTGTTGCTGCAGTGACACTAGACGTGGTCAAGGAGAGAGGAAAGCTCTTTCCAACCCGGAGGCAGAAGAGACTTTGGCTGGTTTCAGCGAGGAAGATTAGAGTATGTGTTTATGCTTGCATTTGAGTGTATACATCCCTGCCCGCTGATGGGGTGCAATGGAAATGTTTGACAGCTGGCGCCGCTGGAGATGGCTGAGAAGAGCAGCTGGAGAGCGCGGGGGCCGTCGAGCGCAGGGGCGCGTGCGCTGGCTGCGCGCCGCAGCACCAGTGCTGTGCCTTAACGACCCACAGGGATGGTGCTTAGCCCTTGTGTTCCTCAGGACGAGGTCTCCCCCCGACTTGGAGCCCAAACCACGCACTGGCAACTTGTGTTTACATCACGTTTTCCTGTGCAACCGCTAGAGTCCCTGTGTATGTGGAGCAGCTGTTCTGCAGTGGCAGAACTGACGTGGTTTCAGGCTTCTCTGCACTGAGAGTGTGCTTGGTGGGGAATGTCTTTATAAAGCACGTTTTTGAAGTGCTTTGGGTTTCTCTAGTTTTTCTTTCCTTCTTTTCATGTTGTTATTCTGACCAGCTGCAGATATGTGGTACTGTAATAATCTGATTTTAGAATAATCCGTACTGTTGTTTGGGTTTGTGAATATTAAAGCTTTTTTACAACTTTGCCTTGGGACTTTCAACTGAAATGACTTTTCTTGCTGGCATGAGACTAGCATATGAAGTTTTGGCTTGGGAACAGCAGTTGTCTGTAATCCCAGGAAAACAAAAGTTTTCCTTACTGAGTTTTCTGGATTTTTTTTTTCTCTCCCTGTTGCTAGACTGTATGTTTTCACATCTGTGCAATGTACAAAAAAAAAAATCCTTCTACCTTTCTGCCATGAAAACATAATGCTGTATGTATGGCATGATGGTGAATGCTTTCCTGAGCAGTGTTGATGACCTATGTACATTGATTAATGGCTACCTAGGAAAGGGATAATCAGCTGCTGTTGGGCCTGGGCTTTTTGTTTGTTTGTTTTGTTTTGATTCATATGCTTTTAGATTTTTATTTATTGTGGAATTCTTTAAAAAAAATACCAAATTTTGGTTTTTGAATAAATAATGTCTATGGTACTTGGCAAATTCTTCGTTTCTGTTGTGCCAAAGCACAGAAAAACAAACGTACAAGTTGGTGTTGTGTTGTCAGCTTTGAAGATGGAACAACTGCCCACCAAGGAGAGCTGAAGCCTGTTTTTGAGTGGTAGGCAAGGACCTAGGAATACAGTCATGCCTCTCAGTTTGGCTGCAGTCCTGTGGTTTTGGATGAAGTCAACCCTCCCACATGAGCTCCCACATGTCTGTTGAGCAGGGCAGCCTTCTCCCATTCTTAAAATACTGCTAGTTACCTTCTCTGCTAGGGCTATGAACTTGGAACAGGAACAGTCTCTTGCTGTGCGTCTGTCTGGTGTCTGGTGAGCATTTTGTCTGCCACTCATCAAAGGACTACAAAGGCTATGATAAGTTTTGGAATTTTTGGAAATAGACAAACCAGACTCAAAGTTGACCCAGTTTTCTAATGTGGTCATAACATGCTTTTCCATAGATACAAACTTCAGTCCAGAGATTACAAAAGTGGAAATGCAGAAGGGGAAAGAAGTTTGTAAGCTGCTTAGTGAAACTGTGCTTTTAGCTGGTATATATTTTTTTTCATTACAAAGAGGGATAAATGCTCTGCAGTTCTTATGCAAAACAGATTAACTTGTCAGAATTTCAGAACTTCTGCCAGTGGTACTCACCTGTGTCTGTGTTTGTCTGTGTTTGTCTGCTTACATGTTAAATCTTTGTGCTCTAAAGATCAAATCTGACTCTGGTTAATGAATACTATTGGAGGGGTGAAATAAGGCAGCATGGACATACCTGGCATTAAAAATAAATAAATAATCCTCGACATAGGATTTGTTAATGACATTAACACATTGATACTAGTTCCTGCCATTTAAAAATACCCATATCTGCCCTACAGTCAGGGAAGAAAAGAAAGCATGTTAGCCAGCAGGAGTTGAAGCAGAACTGCAGTCTAGGCTTGTAGCAAGTTGCTCTAACAGCTTGTTCACAGCTTTGTACGTGAGGTATAAGCTAGTACTTTGTCGGTGGCTTGCATCATTTTACAGAGAGCAGACAGAATAACATTGTGTCTTGATTGAAGCTGTGGAAAGAAGGATACTCTATTTTTTTTTCTGTGCCACCATCTATTAAATATCCATTTCCTTTTCCATCTGAATTTTAGCTTCTCTTTGGTCATGCTCTCCTGGTCCTATCTCTGCCCAGCTGCTTATTTCTGTTAATTCCCTGCGTCTATTGCAAAGATCATTCCTGTCCCTTTCAGTAATGCTGAAGTGGCAGCAGAAGAAAGAAGGCAGTCAAAGGACAGTCGCTGTCTTAGTTCAGCAACCAGGAATAGCAATTGCAAGGAAAGCCCTGCTTAGACCTGGATTTGGCAAGCACCCATCTCAGAGGGAATACGTGGATGATTTGCCATGCACTTAACCAGGTTCTTCTGTCAACAGAAATTACCTGGAGACTCGTCTTTCTTAGAGAGTGCTGAGGAGTTCTTGATACAAGGTTGAGATTCCTCCTGCCAAGTCAAGGACCAAAATGTTGAGGTTTCTTAACTCCTCTGAGATTGGGTTTGATCAAGAATTTTTTAACAAGTACAAAAGAATAATTTTTTTCAATTACTGTATTCAGAGAAACAAATGAACTGTCTTAGCTGAAACATAACAAACATAAGAATCAGGCTGCAGAAGAAATCCAGAGTAGGAAATTTCATGTCCCAGTAGTTTATTTTGGCAACATTTGTGAGTAATGAGAGCCTATGGTAATCTAAGAGTAGTTGGAGCTTTTCATGCTGCACTCCCTTGTCTGCTGATAGAATACCAAGCCTGAGAAAGCCTGATGCCTATTATACACTTCATAATTCAAGGGCTTTTAAATTATTAACTTACGTAACTTGCAATAGAGTGTGCTTTTTTTCCCTTTTTTTTAATTATGTGTTCTGTAGGTTGATATCCTTAAGGCAACAGCTCTACCTCTGCTGAAAAGATTTGGAATTGATGGTGAAAGTCTGGAAATCAAGGTAAAAAAAACCCTTATTTCTCTAAAGTCTCTTTGTGGACTATACTCTTTATGGAGCTAACAGACATGGATGTAGAATAGACATCTAGGCTGAGGGGGAAATAAAAACTAGAAAGAAGAAAACAAATAAACAGTAATAACAAAAATAATGAACATGGAAATAATAATATGATGACCTGCCAGGGTACCACTTGGCCCGTCTTTCCCTGCCCAGGGCTCCCCCTGCAGAGCCTGGCCCCGTCTGAGCCCAGTCCAGGCCACCAATCTCAGCCCTGCGACATCTCAGCAGTGCTGGTAGCTTTGGTGTAAAATCCATTTCTCTCTTTAGGATTTTTTTTCTTCACTTGTACTCACCTAATATCGCTACCACTAAGATCTTATTATACATGTAATATGATTTATCACTTTTGAATGTGTAGGTACATTCTTTCTGCTCTTTACTAAACCTTTTTCTCCTTTGTTACTGTTCCCAGATCAACCGCAGAGGAATGCCTCCCAAAGGTGGTGGAGAGATAGTGTTTGCCTGCCCAGTGAAGAAGGTCCTGCAGCCCCTTCAGCTCACAGACCCTGGCAAAATCAAGCGCATCAGGGGAACAGCGTATCTTTTTTAAACCTTGCAGATGTGGTGTGGAAGGATCATGCAAACAGCTAGTCAGCATTGAGTCTCAAAGACGCTATGTGCAGAGCAGTGTTGTGCTCCACACTGAATAGGGGCATCGTGGCTGTTAATGGTCATGGCTGCGTGTCGGATGGGTGCTTTAATTTAAGTTCTGTTTGCACCTCGCTGCACAAGTGAATGGAATTATTTGTTGTGTTGCAAAAAGCAGTTTTCTATTCCTTTAGCCTTCAAGTACCAGTGGAGATGGAAGTAGGGGAAGATGTATTTCCCTTAAAAAGAGAAGAGCACATAGTACTATTGCAGAGTGATGGCTCTTGCAAAGCAAATTCCACATATCGTTATTTTATTTCTTTTTATTTCCTTCTCTGTTGTTGTTTCTGTGCTGTATCTTTCATGAATCTTCTGTCCCCATAGGAATAAGGCAGAAACCCCTTACAGGCAGGAACGCTAAAGCTTTTATTTCATGAGGCCCTGTTCTATCTTGGGCATTGGCCATCTTGTAGCTCAGCTCATAATTGTGAGAGATCTGGCTTCGATCAGCTTGAGGGGAAAGCAGGAATGGGGCAGGTTGCCTGCCAGAGGCGCAGGCTTGGAGCCTAGCCCTCTATTTACCTTATGATGTGCTCTTGTAATTGTGAGAACAGGATGCTTTGAACTCAGCCTGCAGCTGCAGAATTTGGATGAGCGAAGTACTCCTGCGTGAGAGCGATTTTTCCAGGGCGCATGTTCTGTAGAACAACAACAGAGGCAGCTCAGTGTGCTGTGGCAGTATTTGTCGTGGTTTTTCCAAAGAGAAAGTACCTTCTTACGCTTCTGAGGTCACCTCTCTCATAAGTCGTTCTACCACTTATCTTTAATTTCAGTTACATAATTTCTACATAATAAAAATGGAAGGACCGGATTTCTTGCTGCTAATTCAGGAGGAACTCATCCACCACTGTCTTTTATCAATAAAGGGGAAGCAGAGCACATAGGACTTCCTGCATCGTAAGAAAGTGAAGGATGTTGGTCTTAAGAAAGTGAAGGATGTTGGAACAACAGCTGAAAATCATCAAAGGACATCTTTAAAGTTAGGTGTTTACCTCATCATAGTATGATGTTCTGTGCATTTATGCGTACCTCACTTAAAGACTTATCAGTGAAAGCACTGAGTATGTGTGCTTCTTTAAGTATAGGTGGGGGTGGCAAGTGGGCCGACATTTACAGAGAGATGTCTAAGGCAAAATTGTGTTGTCTGAAGTAATGCATTTGGACCTTTTGGCCACTTTGGGGTATTTAAACCATCATCTGGCTTATTTTTTTTCTGCATTCACAAAGAATTCCTTAGCTGAAAGGTGTAGATACTCCGTCAGAGTGTCACCGCAGATGGCAAACAGAATAGTGGAGTCTGCAAGGAGCATCCTGAATAAGTTCCTCCCAGACATTTATATCTACACAGATCATATGAAGGGGGTCAGCTCTGGAAAGTGAGTATCTGACTTTCATAATTAACAGAAATACAAATCTGCATCTTTTTGTAGTTTATTCTGATCTGTTACTGCTCTGAGCAGTAAAATAGAAGAGCATGTTGCTCTTGGAAAAAATATTCCTCACAGTGCAAGAAGATTAAATAATTTACAAGTTACATTTGTTTTCTTTGTGGTATAGAGACAAAAATTGTGTGCTTTCTTGAATAAGGAAACATTTACCGTTATTATCACTAAAGGGAAACCTTCACTAAAGGGAACTTTCTTTAGCCTTAAGGTGAGATGGTATGGAGAGAAAACTAATGTTTGAATTTCATTTTAGACCTCTTGAGGAAAATGGTATCATTTGGGATGGGACCAAACTGTTTTCTGAAATATTTGATTGGCATGGGCTGTTCTATTCTTTAGTAAGACATAAACACTTGGAGGAGTGTCAGGACTTCTACGGGTAGAGTGGAACCCCAGTTAGATGAAAGTTATGAGGCATGAATTTACTGCAGTTCCATGTATTTTTTTTCTTTCAAAAACACAGATGTGAGGTGTTCAGAAAATTTTAGTGATATACTTTCCTTGTCCTCTTGTCACAGGTTGCAAAATGTCACTTGAGGCTGGATAAAATCCTGGTAACTGACTAGTTTGTCCTTACAAATGCGCAAACCCAAGCATGCACACTTTTCTTGTCCTTTTTTTTTGGTGACTGATGGTCTATCTCAATTAGAAAAACTGACTAAAATGTCATGGCACAAGTGAACACAGAGAAAAAGTAAAAGAAGATTCAACAGAAAATATATCTTTTTATTTATTTATTTATTTAAACTCTAACACCTATTTTGTGCTACGCAAGTGACCTGACATCCTATAACAAATAGCATTGTCTTAGCAATATGCTGTGTTGTTGTCCTTCTCTGTGAAGTTTTCCAGGGTCTTTGTCTGAAGACTTGGCATTAGGAAAAAAAAGTTACAACCATTGGGCTATTGATATGTTAGAATGGATTGCCAGGAAGACTCTTCATCTCTGGAAACTTCTGAGAGAGAGTTATCCATAGGTATATATGGTTGTCTGGGGGTGGAACAGAGGACTGGGGCAAGAATAGCCCTTGAAATGTAGAGGTGAATGAGCTGTGTGACTAGGAAGGATTTACTCAGTAGATGGCATCTCATGGCCATATGGCCACAGACATCATGTATAGTCTTGAGCAAGCCCTTCTGAGCTAGGTTTTGCCTTGTGCATATACAAAATGCTTCTCTTTCCTGGAAGAGGTGGTGTGAGAACAAAATCTGTAAATGATTTTATGGCCAATATTTCAGGAATAAAGACCTCATAAACATCAACAGCTGTATCTACATCTAACATCTAAAAATCAAATACTTCATCTTTTTTTTTTTCAAGGAATGCTGAATGCTTCCAGAATTAATGTAGGTATTTAAATCTCCTAAAAGGAGTTTAGTTGACCCACTGCTGTTAATAGAATGTGCTGTGTACTTGGCATTTCTAAACAGTTATGGTTTTATGCTGCTAAATGATAACATCATTTTTATATAGCATTGAGATAAAGTGTTCAGAAAAAATCTCAAGTGTGTTTCAGGGAGGTTTAGGTTCTGGAGACATTTCTGAAAATTGGATCTAAATGCCTTTTTAAGTATTACCTTAAAGATAAATTGTTATGTTTACAAGTCTACAAAAAATCATGAAAAGAAAATACTCTCTAAAGTATTTTACTTTCCTTTCTGGTTCTTCATTGTAATTAATATGCCAGGATTGTAAATCTTGTGGCTTCAGTTTTTTACCGGTAAGCAGGATTTCAAAACACTTTTTTTTAAAAAAAAAATCTGTTAAGTGGAAGATTAAAATGTGATTCTGTAAAATGAAATAAGGCAGTGCCATTATGTTTAGTGTTTTCGTGGGTAGTCCATGCAGAGTACTAGGGAATGAAAGAGGATGAGCAACTGAAGTTCCCTGCCCACAGTGCAGGTGCTCACATCTTCCTAATGCTGCTCTACCATGATGTTCAACAGCAACGTGGTGCGGAAGGGCTTGCAGGATACCTCATACTGGTGTCATGCCACTTCAGCAGAGCTTTGTACTGGTGGGTTCCTAGTGCTTGTGTTGGCAGGACCAGGGGAAAAGTGGAACATCTGATTGGGCTCAGTGCTGTTCCTGCTGAGTGATGAGCAAGACCAGGGAGAACTAGTTGTGCCCATCTGTGGCCAGCCCTGGCCAAGGATGGCTCTCACAGCACGAAGGGTTGCACTGAGTCTCTTCCACAATGCTAATGGCTCCAGGAAATACATTACTCGACCATCTTTTACTACCACGGCCGTTAATCAAAGCAGAGACCTTCTGGTTTTGTTGTGAAAATTTGCAGCAGAAAGTCTGTTTGGGCAGATGGTGGCTAATACAGTCTACACATGCACCAGGCACTGGATGATTTTAATTCTTATTTGAGCAGATTACCGCTTGCTACTGAATATTAAGAAAACTTGCTAGGGACCATATTTATCAACGATGCTTCTCCAAATTGCAGCCCTTAAGAAGCAGTGTCTTTGACCCTGTTCCTGTCTTGATTGGTAGATGTTTGTTTCAGAGGAAAAAAGAGGAGAGACAGATCTTTACCATTCCCTCTGTATGGCTCGGCAAATACAGGCAGCTAAGTTTGGGTGGGAAACACTGATACCTTTTCATTCCTGCCCTACTGAAATGCTTTTAGAAGAAAGGTTGTTTTTGTTTTTGTTTTCTAGAAGTGTATTAGTTTGTGTGTGCTGGTGCTTGGGATTTGTTTTTGTGTTCGGTTGATGTTGCTGAACATCAACAGCTTTTGGGTCACTGAGACCATTTTAATTAAAAAGTGTGGTAGCCAAACAACTTTACAAAGCACTATATGTGGAAAAGAGTTAAGCTAACCTTGTTTTGAATGGCTAGCTTTTGGTGCTCTGTTGGGACCCATGAATGAGAGGATCCTGTGATTTTCTTTTGTTACAATTTCTCAGCAAAGTATATTCAGTCACCTGTGACCTGTATCAGAAATTTCTAATACTGACAATAGTATTCTGTAATATACTGAAGTCTGGGGGAAATAGGTGCTTTAAATTTTCCTCAAATATGTTCAGAATTCCTAAGAGACTGTAACAATTTGACTTGTATTGAACTCTAAATGAAAAGAAGTGTTTGGAATTGTAAGTGATAGTGATGTCAGATGAAAGTTTCCCTTTTTTTAATAACCCAGTACAGTGGTTACGTACTGATCTTGCTAATATTGAAGCTTGCAGAGAGAAAAAATGGGTCCTTCAGGAAAGCTGTCGTCTTTTGGATTTATTTTTATTTTATTTTAATGTGAGAAAGAAGAAACTCCAGATAACTCTAGAAATGTTCATCAAACATGAATTAAGAGAACATGAAAGAGGCTGGGGGGAGTTAGTTTTGCTTTTTAATAAATATGGGTATGTTTTTCCTCCCAGGTGGTCATTTTAAAGAGCTTATTTCAGAAATAACAACTAGCACCGTGGATATGGGCCAAGTGTTACTGGTTTTAATTTTGAAATGCTGCTGTTAATATCTTTTTTTCCCCAGGGTAAATCAAACGTATGGAGCAGGGAGTTCCTCAGCAAGTCCGAATTCACAGTGTGGTCCCAATAGACTGCTTGTGACCTGAACACTTGACTAGAACGAGTTCTTGGCTTGTTACCCAGTTTTGTTCTCGAGTGAAATGCGCTTCCCTTTCCCTTTCCTTCAGATCGCCAGGTTTCGGGCTGAGCCTTGTTGCAGAAACCATCAACGGCACCTTCCTCAGCGCTGAGCTTGCCTCAAACCCTCAGGGCCAGGGAGCTGCTGTGTTGCCCGAGGAGCTGGGCCAGAACTGCGCCAAGCTTCTGCTGGAGGAGATCTACAGGGTAAGTGGCCGGTGTAGCCTGTGCGTGTACCTGAGGCAAAGGCAGTGAAGGTGCTTTGAGAGCCCCCTCAGGCTGCCTCAGATCCAGCAGGGAAATGATCTGGTGCTGCCAGGGTCATCCTAATCCAGGTGAGAAGAGTGTTTGAATTCTGCTGTGAACAGTATAATGACTTTTTGTGCCACGCTGGTTCCTATGCCTAAGGTATGTTACTGTGAGTCACATTAGGGACAAACTTTGCTTTTGTTGCATGAGAGTTGGTTTTACATGGGCTGTATTATTTTGGGGAATTTTTTGTGTGTGGGGGGGGTTTGTTTGTTTGTTTGTTTTTTGTTTTGCTTTTTTTACATTATAAGGTGGATTTATAGCAGAGTCATGGCCTCTGAAAGTAGTGATGGAAATAGGGCATCGTGAGTGGGTGGAGGTGTGAGGAAGAAGGAAAAAAAGCAGCTGGTCTCAATGCTGGCTGCTTTATTGTGATGAGAAAGTCAAATGTGTTGAGATCTGGTATTTGTGTGAGGAATTAGCCAGGTGGTTCCTCTGAACGGAGCTAGGACAGTGTTTGCATTACAGCCTTCCACAGCTTTATTTATTTATTTATTTTTGTGTTAGAAATGCTTGTTTTCATTTGTGGTGAGGTTTTAGGTTTTAATGTGGATGACCAGCTTTCGGTCTTAGAAATGATTTAGTGATTAGAATCATAGTGAGACTTTCTGGTTTAATAAGGAACTGCCTTTTGTTATGTATCTCAACAAATTTAGTAGCTTTTAGTGTTGACAATGCATATTTGGCCTTTAGGAGGCAGCCATCTACAAACTGTGTTCTCGGTGCTTGAGGACGTAATTGCTTTGAATTGGAAGTAACCTGAAAGAACTTCTGGGTAGGTCCTCCATTAATATTTCATCCCTTTTTCTTCAGTATATGCTGGAATTCAAATATACTTGTGGTATCCCTGAAGGAATATGTTCCTTCCTGCCCTATGCATATGCCTAAAACTTGTACGCTCAGCTGTACCATGTTGCTAGAGCATAGGGTGCTACGAGCAGGCTTTGGTTTAGTCTTTCCTTCTCTCCTGAAACAATCCTTAGGTCCCCTAGCTAGATTGCCAGTCCTCCCTTTCTACTGCAAGCAGTAGAAAAGATGCTCTTTTCCTTCCCAAACTGAGCTGCATAGGTGCTTATGAAGGACAGTGTCATCCAGACACCCATGGACTGTCAGTACAGATACGGGATTGCAGCAACCCTGCAGATTCTCCAGACTGGTCTTGTGGTTGTCTGCAAAGTGGCAAGGGATTGTTTCTAACCCAGGGTTCTTGTCTAACAGAGATGCTATTAAAAAATGTTCTTCCTGAGGACATTTGAAATTCCTTGCATTGGAATGCTCATAACACGCTGAATATACATGGAGAGCTAACAGGTACTCACCGTGATGAGACATCTGTGTGATTCTAGCAGTGATCTAGTATGGAGACTGACAGTTATTTATTTTAAATGGGATGAACTGTAAAATACCGCAGCTTTGGTCTTTGAAAAAGAAATAAAGTTAAGTATATCTTGTTGTTTTGCATAAATCTCTTGGAAAAGATGTTTGGATAGTCAGATGATGGCAGCCATGAACAATGCTGTTTCCTCGTGTTTTATCATCACTGATTTCCCTCTGAAAGCCCTTGATAGTTTGAAACAGGTGAGGTAATCTGTCCAGCTGTTACCCTTTCTTCAGAGAAAGGGCACGTTTGCCAGAGAACCTGCAAAATGTGGAGGTCTGGAAAGGCCATGATTGGTTGCCCTTAGGGAGGATATCAAAGCAGCTTGCAAAATATGCAGTGTTTGCTTGTTTTGAATAAACTGTTTTAAGTTTCTTTGACCAGATTTACGGATTAGCTGTCTAACGAAACAGTGTAAAATTTGCATCCCAGCTAAGCTATGCCTGGGACAAGAACAGGCTGCTCTGAGCAGACCATCGTAAACCCTGAGTACAGGGTTCAAGAGTAAATTTCTCCCCCTGTGCATTTGCTACTGGGCATGAGTTTTACTGTATAAGACTATTTCACACTCAGTCTTTGCCTATACGTGTTGTGCTCCAGGAGCTGAGGAGAAGGTTGATCAGAAGGGGGCATCTTGGAAATGTTGGAGATGATTTGCTGCAGAAGGGCTTTAGCTGTCAAAGTCACCCACTGGCCTACCAGAGTTCAGTGATGTTTAAATGGCCCTGAGGCATCTGCCACAGCGACAGCTTAGTGCTAAATGGTCCCTTGTCTTCAAAAGGAAATTTAAGAGGACATGCTGTTCAGAATCAGTGGAGCTTATTTTATATGTGTTTATTGACCGAATGTTGTCAGGGCTAGTAGAGCATTAACAACTGGCAGGGTGGCCCTGGAAGAAAGGCATGAGTGATTCACATTGTCTTTACAAATCCTACCTGAACTTGCTTGTTGAAGGCCAACATGAACTTTTCCCTTGTCTTTGGAAAGTGCTAGTTTATAGCAGCTTCATGCAAAAGGTGAGTGGCAGAATGAGAAAGCCTGGAAGAACTGGGGAAGGCTTTTGAAGTTTTTTATTTCTTGCAATCAGGAGAACCAGAGGAGGGTGCAATACATTGAAAGCTGAGATATTTCAAAAGGCAAGGGTGAGTTGCTATGGGGGCTTGAAAGGGCAGGAGGAGCGGGACTGTTGTCTTATTTAACCAGAGGTAAGACGACTAAAGCAGCTCAGGTTTCTTGAAGCACGTAAGTATATATGCCTTGGCAAGCGAGGAAACTGTGCTTATGCCAAAACACAGCCAAGACTAAATCAAACCTAGAGTTGAGCTCAGAAGAATAGTCCTTCTTAAAACACTGTTGTCCCATATCTGTAATTATTTCTGTATATGTGTGTAAGCTGTAGTATTTGTATTGCTATATTTCAAAACAGACTGGATTTTAAGCAATCTGTCTCTCCACTTGTATGCTGGATCTGGCTGTGTTGTCAATGGAAACAATAATGGAGAAGCTGCCATAAATTGAGGTAATATGGTCTAGAAGCTGCATCCTGAACTGCTAGTGAGTGCCAGTCATTTTGGAACAACTGTTGGTTCTTTGGCTCTGACTTCACCCATCCTGTTTCTGGTGGGAAGATTGCTTTGATTTTGGACACTTCACTTAAGCAGCAGGTGGATTGAGAGGAAGAAAGCCAGCCTCCCTGGGAGAAGCATTTGTTTGTGCTTCATTAGACATAAGTTAGAGCTCCCTTGGGGTTTGATTACAGGCAAATCACTTAATTTCCCTGTATGGCAACTGCTTATGTGGGAGTGGGCCTAGCAGTGCATTGCTAATACTCAGCAATAGAAAGGATGACTCTGACTCACTGAAGCAAGAGAGACTTATGTAAGTAGCTAAGGTGCGACGGATATACTGTGTTTTGCTGTGTTGTACAGGACCTGGTTGTCTCCATGATGGCTGAAGCCTTAGTATAATTTGGGTCTTATAAATAGGTACTTTATCGTGTTGTCAGCTTAAAAGCAAAACAAAACACATGCACAAAAACAAGCCTAGAAAAGGTAATGTCTTCGTGCAAGCGGTGATGAGCGTTATCAGTAGCTGACCAACGGCAGTTCAGAGAGCCTGTATCTGAAATGCTTCTCGCCAAACTCCCAGCTGCTTCTTGGAGATGTTTCAGATTTGCTGATGCAGCTGGTGAGAACTGTGCTCTAGGTGGCACCAGCAATTTCAACAGGTATCGTGTTCACTCGAGATGGAGCACAGTTTTCCTCATTCTCACAGAATGTTAGGCTGAATGCATAAACCTCACTATTGTGTGATAGTTTTGCACAGTTAGCACTGAAAGTGCTGCTGGAGGAGAGCAGAGCACCTGCTGGGATGTAGATGGCCGTAGAGCTGGTGGGTGGTGAAGGTGCATCTTTCATCACAGGAAATACAAAGTTTTCTTTCAACAGCAGTGCCAAGACTTGTCGCACTGAGGCAAGGCTATCTAGAAAATTAAACCTTCAGTAAGTCTTAGAACTTTCTGCCTTCTCACTGAGTAAATGCACTGAAGTTGTCACATCATGTTTTCTAATCTTTGTATTCCTAACTTCATTTTGTCCCTCTTTTGCATTTTTGGTAACAGGCTGCTCTTTGCCCAAAAGGCTGTTGGTATGCCTTGTTACAGTTTTGAAAGGGTTACTTGTCAGTTTTGTTCTGTAGAGATTTTGTTCAGAGGGTTCAGCATTAGGCCTCTGATTCACCTGGAAGCTGTTCACTTTTCTTATAGCTTTGGACCGGAATGAATATGAGGCAAATACAAAGAACATTATGCCAGCTATTTTCTATTTTCAGTGTGTTTGATAGTGATACTTTATAAATTGTGTCTACATAAATCTTGAAATAATATACTATTTGTAAATGATTTTAATTTCCAGACTTTGTAAACAAACCGGGCTTCCAAATCCAGTTTATATAGTTATTATAGTTAACCCACACACACACATACAAAACGCTTTACCCTGCACATATTTCTTCACTTATTTTGAGTGTAGTATTTATAGCTCTGCATAATCTTGTGTGTGACTTTCAGATAGGAACAAATACACTTCTTTCTGTTATAAATGTAGGAGGGGAATGCAAATGTAAAGCATAAAAACCATCAGTAGGGATTTTGGTGGAGGTGTAGGAAACAAAATTTAACTTGCTGTTTCAAGGCTGTTACAGTTGAGCTATTTGTCCAAATGTCACTGTTAAATGTTAGAAGCTCAGCAATTCGGATATATCAAGGGTCTTCAAATGCATATGAACTATATAGTCACATCTCTTTTCAGTTGACCGTAAAGAGTGAAATGCAGATGTTTACTTCTCCCTGCTGCTTGAAGCTGTCATTAAAGTTCAGAAGTTCTTCACTGCTTTTATTCTGTGACGTTAGAGGGGAGCAGGTTGGCAGAGTGGGGAAGGTTCTTTAACCTAACATTTCTTCTTTTTTTTTTTTCTTTTCCCAACCTGCCTTGTAAAAATTAATGTCATTGTTACAAAATCTACATTTTTAGCTCTTTGGCTCTTAAAAATCAAGAGCATTATAGCAGTTATTCTGTCCTTTAAGTAAATCCTTATCCTCTATTAATCTCCTCCCATCCCAATTTCTGGTTTTTACAGAGATTAATTATTAAAACATTTTGGTTTGCAGGGAGGCTGTGTAGATTCAACAAACCAGAGCCTTGCTCTGCTCCTCATGACCCTTGGACAACAGGATGTTTCCAAAGTCCTGTTGGGACCTCTATCTCCATACACGTAAGTTGTTTCGTTCAGTTTAATTACTTGGTCTCCTTTAATTTGCTACTTATACCACACAGCTAGTATTTGTATAGGGAAGATGTTGCCTGCAGCTCTGAAGAGAACAACTTGTACTGTCTTCAGAAGAGACACATAGTTAAATTACCTTGCGTTTATTTGTACAGTTCCTTACTGTTACATACCCTTCCTGGTTCTGAGGCGATCAGACTCGCAGCGATGGGGTTGTTGCTGGCTCTGGATGTCGCTCCGCGCAGCCCCGTGCTGCCTGGCACACGCTGCCGTGTTTCCCGAGCCATCTCCCCCAGCCCTGGCAGTGACCGGGACGTGCTCTGCGTGGCTAAGCCACTTGCCAAAAGCACGGCAGCCCAAAGGAGACGGCTCCGGAGTTAAATTCGTGGAGCTATCCACAACACCAGAGCTTCAGCCCTCTCATGCAGTGGACTTCTATTTTGTCTTTTAGCATCAGTTTTTACTAATGTTTTGTCTGTGGCTGATAGTGGTTTAGAGGAGAGAAATGTTGCTAGTTGCAACACACAGGTTAGGATAAAGTGCATCCTGTGTTGAGAATTTCTTTAGCTGTCTAACGAGTGATTGACTAGACCACAGCTATTCAGAGACCAAATTGCTGCCCTGTGAGCAGGACAGGGGTGGAGGGTGCTCTATTTGACCATGATAACCAAACGATGAGACCATGAACTGTCCTTTTTCGGTTATCATGGTACCGGTGCTGTATACGTGAAAGGTACAGTACTGTGATAACTGAAGAATGGTGGTGCCATCACATGATAGCTAGAAATCGCCTCAGTGCTAGCAGGCCCCGATAGCTTGGAAACGACATCCGTCAGACTTTGAGGGAGGAAAGGGGAAGCCTCCCCCTGTACAGGGGAAAAGTAATTCCTGAAAAGTAAGGTTTAGAAAGAGTGCATGGCAGAGGTTAAAGTGCATGGTTAAACATATGAAAATGAAATAGAACAATACTATGGAATTTAAGGGAACACATGGTTTTAAGCAGGTTGATTTCAATGGCTGTGGGTGCATGGCCAGGATGAGGGTCAGTAGCAGACGAGGGGGAGCAGTGTGTGTCACATGGGACCATGTCACTGTCTGCAGCGCTCGCTGCCCTCACTAGTGCAGCCAGTTCAGGGTTGGGAGGTCTGGCTCCAGAGCAAATCAACAGATGCACAATTTTGGAGAGCATTCTGGACTTAAATTACAGTAGCATCGTGTTCTACTTCATTGCCCCTACTCTTCTTTCCTGGTGCTTCTTTTTTCTTCCTGGTGCTGTGACATCGTCTCTGTGTTCACACTTTCACCCCTCAGAACCCAGAGCTGCCTGTAAGTGTTTGCAGTGGAGTGACTTCCCTGCCTAGCACAACGCAGCACAGATGTGACAGTTCAGCTCATGTGTTACAGCGCGGTGTGGGGATGTGGTGCTTTGGAATGTGTCCGTCTGGATGAGAAAGCACGTGCCAAGTTTAATTTTGAATTTACCTGAGAGCAACTCCTCTGCCCCTGCTGAAGTTATGGAGACCGTGCCCTGAGCACGGCTGTCCTGCATGGAGCTGGGGACCCCACCACTTGGCCTGTGTTTGTTTGGATTTTCTCCTCTTCGTTGTTATTCCACATGTTGCAGAAGTGGGCACCTCTCAGTCCAGCTGAACTTGAAATCAAATGCAGGGTGCTGGCTGTGTTGCCACTGCACTGATTTGCACACACTAACATGTCTAAAACTGTGCAAGAGACTGGAGTTGTTCAGACCAGTCTGCTCTGCATCTCAGTGACTGGGAGGCAGCACAGGGTGAAACAGAGGATACAAGAGGGAGATCAGACGACAATGGTTGTTGCAGGCATCAGTGGCCTTCAAAAAGAAAAAAGAAGAGAAAAGAGGAAAGGAAAGGAAAGGAAAAAGGAAAGGAAAGGAAAAAGGAAAGGAAAGGAAAAAGGAAAGGAAAGGAAAAAGGAAAGGAAAGGAAAAAGGAAAGGAAAGGAAAAAGGAAAGGAAAGGAAAAAGGAAAGGAAAGGAAAAAGGAAAGGAAAGGAAAATTCTGCCACATCACCTCGAGAAAGTTGAACAAAATGTATTTTTAATATATTTATATAAACTATATTTTAAACTGCTTGGGAACTTCAGTGCACACTGCAGGACCACGCAAGGGGATAGAGGATTACGGGATGAGGCAGAGCAAAAGTCTCAGCTTGAGACTGGACAAGAGACACGCAGGAGGAGGTGATCTCTGCTTATCTGGACATGCCCATCTGTGGCTGCTGCTGCTTTTTCTCTGCCACTCTTTCCCACTGCCATTCCTGTGGAAACCGCCATAAAGCAGCAGCCCGTTGGCACACGCCTGACTCTCCATCCTCAGGGCTTTGCAGCGTTGCTGGCTCGACACAGCACAAACCATCCCACACGGAGCACCAGAGACCTGCTCGTGTCTGAAACCCGGCACGCTGTGGGGTGCTCGCGCGCGGGGCTGTGCCCGTCCCGCGCCACCGCCGCCTCCTCCGGGTGGCAGAGCCGCAGCGCCTGGCGGTGGGCGCTGCCGCCACCCCGGCCCCACAGCACGACCCCAGCCCCACACCACGACCCCAGCCCCACACCGCGGCCCTGGCCCCACAGCGCGGCCCTGGCCCCACACCGCCACCCCAGCCCCACACTGCGGCCCCGGCCCCACACCACCTCCGCGTCCCCGCGCTCCGCCGTGCTGAGCGCTATTTTTAGCGTAAGTGAATAACCCGTGGGCAGCGCCGCGGTCTCCTGTGGCAGCGGTGATTTGCGAGCTGGTCGCTTCGTCCTGACAGTAAGCTAAAATGTGTGAAGTGGACGTGTACTTTTTTATGTCACTTAACAGGCTACTGGGAAAAGAGGGCAGTTATGTAAGCAGGCTTTTTAATGCTTCTTTCTTTCTTTTTGTCTTTCTTTCATTCTTTCTTTCATTGGTAGTATAGTGATTTTTAATTTGGAACTGTCAGGCCCTGAGGAAAATCCTTCATGTGGCCCATTCTGCTCTCCATGGGTCTGGAAAGGTGTTCAGTTCTGCCTTGTTGCTGCTCAAACATACAGTTAAAATTGTAGTTGAAACAAAACTGATTTGTACCTTTTGCTCTGCCATTCTAGCTATGCATGTTTGGTGCTGCCTCTGGTGTTTGGGATGCCAAACTCCACGCGGCCCTCGTCGGCCTCCAGCTCGTGCAGACTCTCTGCTCACCTTGTCGCACAGGACCGTTTTCCTCCTTTTGCGGAGCTGCTCCCACCTGCCCTTTCGCAGCTGCAGGGCAGAGCCAGCCGCACGCTGCCTGCAGGGCCCGTGGGCAGCCGCCTCTCCTCTCCCGTTCCCCTCGCTCTTTCTGGTTTATCTGGAGGCTGTGGCAAAGCCCTGTTGATTTTCTCTCCCCTCGCCCTGCCTTCACTCCAAAGGAGGAGGCAGGATGAAGCATACAGGCACAGAGGGAGCTGCAGGTTGAACTCGATCCCAGAGACACGTTGCAGCGTTTGCTGAGCAGCCTGTGGGGCTGTGTCCCGGGCTGCCTTTGCACCCGTGCAGCTTGTTGCGTGCTGTCCTTGCAGCTCAGCGCTCGCCGCTCCCGCTGTTTTGGGCCTGCTGTCTTG
This sequence comes from Tinamus guttatus, assembly GCF_059628265.1. Taxonomy (NCBI): domain Eukaryota; kingdom Metazoa; phylum Chordata; class Aves; order Tinamiformes; family Tinamidae; genus Tinamus; species Tinamus guttatus. The sequence goes on from NW_028288644.1 coordinate 640,314, forward strand.
TCACGCAGCCAGAGCTCTGGGAAAGGGCCCAGCTTAGAAAGGAGCTTGGTATGGGGCTTGTTGCCTGTCAGCTTTATGGAAGTGTTTGTGCCAGCATGTGCCCGTTTGCCTTTTATAGCAACTGTGCAGCTGGGGACTCGTGGAGGATAAGACGCTCTAATTCTGTCCTTAAGCTGCCCGGTCTTTTGAGAGCTGTGAGCTGTGCTGTCTATGTTGGGCTTGTCACTGACCCAGGAGTAGGGTAGAAAGGTGTATGTAGCAATTCGTGCTCCTACTTTCATGGTCACAGGAGGTTCTCCCCAGTGTGCTCCTGCTTCAAAGGCTTTCAGTGCGCTCCATACTCAGAGTCCCACAGTTTTGGGAGTAGGAGCTGCCGGGAGGCTTTCTGAGGCCTGGTGATGTCGCAGTAGGGGCTGCCTTACTCCTCAGCCCCCTGCTCCCGTTTTTGTGGGTGTTTTCTCTTAATTTAGCGTCATGATGTAAGTGTGACTGTCATGCTCTTAGCTTGCACAGCAGTGCCTTTAGGCAGGTTGCTGGTCAAACAAGAGTGTGGAACAGATGTGAAATACCCTTTCTTCAAAGGGCAGACTTCATCTAACAAGGGCGTGTGCCAATTGCTGTAAGAGATTAAACCTTAGTTTGAGTGTCCAGACTTACTACTGACCCTGACTAGGAAACATCAGAATCCTGTCATGCGCAATTAACAGCACTCCCTTTGTAGCTTTTCAGTGTAATTGTTTGTTCCCTGTTTTGGGAAGGTCAGCAGAAATGTTCTCTTCATCTCCTTTTTTTATACTGCTCGTTAATTTTTCTATCACTCTCCCTCCAGTCAGTCTGTGTTTAGGACCATTATGTCTATTCAGTTTCTTAATGCCTCTAATTCTATAATGAGGAAAGAAAAGTGTTATTGTTCTTTTTATGAAGAAAGGGAACAGGCACAATCCTGAGTCTGAAAGAGAGTCTAAAGAACCACTAGCTTAGCACTGGAGTTTGAACACATACCAAATACATACTTTAGGATCTGATACCTCTCCTTTCACAGCATGCCCCCAAGGCCAACCTTTTGCATATCTCTATTTCTGCTTAAAACAACAAGAGTGGGGAGGAGTTGATCAGTTTCTTCTGTCTGAGAGGGAGAGTTGGCCTCATGGGTAGGTGACCTCACTTGGCCATGTCTCCTCTTTCTCCTCCCTTTCTTCCTCCCTCACCGTTTTGCCTTGCTCTGTTACAGGTTGTTCCTTTTCTCTCTGCTTATATGGGGAGAGCAAGGCTTTAGCAGGGGCTCACTAGCCGCCTCCATTATGCAAGCGAGAACTTTTTTTTTTTTTCTTTTTGAGCCTGTAGGCTCAGTTCTTTGTACGATGAATTCACAGAGCCAGACCTCGTGTTCATCACTGGAGTCAATGCTAGAAGATATGGTTAATGTACTCTTTCTGTTTTGTTTCTTATACTCCGTTGTTTTCTGTTCTTCAGAATTGAGTTTCTGCGACACCTGAGGAGCTTCTTCCAGATCATGTTTAAAATTGAAACGAAGTCCCCTGAGGAGGAGGAACACAAGGGTGGGGCGAAAGTCTTAATGACGTGTGTCGGCGTTGGATTTTCCAACCTGAGTAAAACAATAAGATAAAATATCTGCAGACTTTCTGAAATGCAGTGACAGAAAACATTGCAGAGATGTGATATAACAATGTGAGAGCCTGTCTTTCCCTGTGCTTGTTCTGGAACCAGGAAAACCAGCCATGCTCCCAGTGCAAAGGTACCCAAGCTTGCTGCATGTAAACAATACAGCTGCCTTCAGGCTGTTTAGGCCTGTATTGTGTACAAACACAATGCCACTATTGTGCTGCATGGAATGGCTGGCCAGAGTCTCAGCTGGCTTGGGACTTCTTGCACTGTTCTCCAGTACACAGGACACAGGTGCCTCTTACATTCCTGTGTCCCTCTTCCCGTGCCCTCAAGCCTTAAAAGCAGTGGGTGCTCTACTTGTCATTATGTGTATCTATCTACAGGCTTCACTCTTAGCTTTTTTTCTCAAAGGTTTAGATAGAGAAGGGAAACAGGTTTGACCAAAACGAGACTTGCAGTGCAAACAATGATCACAATGGAAACATGAAACATGAAATTCTCCAGGTAATTGCAGAGATATTACTGGCATGGAAATTATAGTACAAGCTGGAACAGTAATTTCTGGTTCATACACTGTATGTGTATAGAATTTGTCAAATGTTTCACTCCTGTTCAAGTTGGCTAAATTATAGTTTTCCAGAGGAAAAAAACTACCTGCCTTTTAATTTCCTTTAATGATTGAAGGCTGCAGAAGAGATCACGGCCTGTACTGGTTTCTTCTATCCACCTCTGCAAGGACAGGCAGGAGAAATCTCCTTGCAGTTTTCAGATGATTCTGTATACTCCTGTCAGGTTTGCTTGACATGCCACATGCTACAGTTTACAGCTGGTTGTAACTGAAAGGTAGCAAAGAAGCTGTACTAGATTTGAGGAAGAAAAGTATATTCAATTGGTGCCATTACATTTAGTACAGCTGCTCCATTCTGGAAAGAGGGAATTGTCACAAATGGGCATGGATGTTCAGATTAATTGGTACTGAAGGTTTGTGTTGGGATAAAAAAGGCTTACCCAGCTTTTGTCAGATACAAGGCAAACTCCCTAAAGTTAATCCAGAACTGCTGAAGTGTAAAGTGACCTGTACCAGACTTCAGGTTAGACTCACTGAAATGTGTTTGTGGTAAAGTGAATCCATGTCAAAAGCTGGTATTTTATACGGTGAGCACTAGAGACTATGTTATAATGGTCTTACAAACTTTATCCAGTGCTACTGTACAGTGGGCATTACCTCTGTAATGTGTATTGGAGCCAATATACATTCATGTATATACATGAAAAACTATATTGGACCCAAACAGAACCTTTAACAAAAAGGTGGGTATTTGATTAGTGGTTTATGACTATTGAAATCTGTGAGTCATTTTTGTACTGTACTTTGTTCTTGTTGCAATCTATCTAAACATATTTTGGAAAAATAAAGTATTTTTCCTAAAAAAAAAAATATATTTCTTTATAAAACACAGAAAAAAAAATTAAACCTTTTCCATCAGCCCTATAATCTGGCAACTTAAATAGCTATTTTGAACTGATTTGGGAAAAAGAGTGGTTTGCCGAGTTGTGTCTTGGGGGGTGGTCCTTTTAATATTTTGTAGCTTTAAGAGCTTAAAGTTACAGATAAAGAAAATCCAACCAACCTGGTAGAATCCGAAATAAAATATTTTGAATTTCTATACTCTCAAAATTTTAAATTACAGTGGAACAATCTCGTGGTCATGAAATTATTTCTCTCTTGTTCCTTTCCATCCTTTCATGTATACAGTGAAGAAGCTTGAAAGTCTACAAATAAAAATTATTTTAAACACAGACCTATTTTAAGCTCCAAAAGGTGAAATATGCAAGCTGAGATTAGTAGGCACCAGAGTAAAAACATAGAACCTACACTAATTGAAGATACAAGTTTGGAGCACAGCTCAGATGTCTAAAGTCAGCATATAAAAACTGGAAAGTTTTGTCAGATCTTCAAAAGTGAAAAGCTTTACTGCCTTTAAACTTTTTAAAGCCTTTCACTTTTGAGATTCTGACATTTCCAAATGTTCCACTTCACAGCAAACATGCAAAGGGTAATGCATTGCCCAGGCAGCAGATACTTTAACAATAGAGTAATTATGTCATAAAATTACCTGTGTTCAGAGTCAGATTGCTAACCCCTAACCCTGCTGAGACGGAACAGCCAGGTGGCATAGGTCTGCAGCAGAATGCTCCCTGTGACTCAGAACTGCCAACTGCCTTATTGGAGGGAGGAAAAACCTATGTGTGTGTATATGAAGATGCCTTATAGAGTTGCCAGTCTCTGGAGAAACAGAAACAACTCCATGAGAAGTTCTAGGTAAGAGATTTCTTGATATTTATATTTTATGAAAGGTACTTTTTTGAAAATTCTGCAGATACAATTTCTTTATTTGCAGAATTCTTGCAGGATGGACAAACACCTTTTTTATGGATTAATTCCACAAACAGCAGAATAAGCTCAACTTTAGTTTTGGAGCTGGGCAAAAGGACTTTAAATTTTGATGAGAAAAATTATCTTACGGAAAATTATCTTCCATAGACTTCATGGAAAGAGTACTCATCTGCTGGAAGATGCCGCTTTCATCTCAGCTGATCATAGCAGATTTGACTCTGATGGCTTATATTTGAGCTGGACACCCATGTGTAAATAATTCTGTGCTTATCTGAGCTCAGTGTTGAACTATACTTAAACAGTTCATCTTTCTGAGTGAACAACTGCTAATGCCTGTCTGCTCTAAAAATTGTGAAACTTATACTTACAGAAAACTTAAAGGATAGAGAGAGGGCAAAACACAAAAATACTTTATTATGTACATTTTAATTGTAGTATTTTTAACATTAATATCTTGAGAGGCTCAAGGAAGTAGAGATAAATATTTTGGAAGCAAATTTAATGAGAACATCTGATTACATCCAAGATCTTTTATTTTAAACTTGCCAAACAGGAAAGGCTACTACTACTGTGGTGATGTGAAAAGCATTTTCAAAATGTGAGTTTACACTGTACCGGCTTCCACTTTTGAAATTTCCATTGTTAAACTCTGTTCCTTTTTTGAGGTATGATGGAAAATTGTCTGCAGTTTCTGTGGTTACATCATAAAATCCGTGTTGACGTGCTGTAGGACATTTTGTGGAGTAGCAGAAGTTATGCTGAAGGTGAAACTGTGTTAGTCCAAGCTGCTGCAATTTAGGTGGAAAACAGTGGAATAAATGCCTGGGAAAGCACACAGTAGTAAGTTAGGCAGGCCAAAACAGTAGGTACATGGCTGTCCTGGGTATCTTAAAACAGTGGTTATGTCTCTGCTATGGCATAGGTGCTCTCTTTCTTTCTCTGATGCCATGATACTAAGAGTGGAATGGATTTTGTTTCAGGACATCAAGGCATATTTCTGCTGCTTGCTGGCTCTGACATTCACCTCTGTTTTTTTCAGTTGTGTCCTTGAAATGATAGCCACAGGAGGAAAAATAGAAATGAAAGAAGCTTTCAGGAGGAATAATTTTACTGATTTAAATTTCTGGTTGGTTGTGTGATATTGTAGGGCTGTCTCCACATTAGTTTGAATGCCCAGTGAAAACGTTTCCATTTAGCCTTGATCACTACTGAATGCCCACTCTAGAGCATGCTGCTGTGTCAATGCAACTGCAAACAAAAGAAAGAGCTGGAAGGGGCAACCTTTGAAATTCCTCCTTTGGTGTTGGTAAGCTCTTTCTAAAAGGATCTTTCTTGGTGTGCCCCCCATGTATGCTTTTCTTGCTGTCTGACCTAGGAGCAGCTCTATCAAGCTCTGAAAAACACTTGTTACTTGTGTTGACAGTGTGAGAAGACAAAGTCCTACAGGAGGAGCACATGTGGGTTAAGTTCTGCTGTGGCAGCATGTGAGGGCATTTGTCAGAGCATCACCTAGACTTGCACTAAACAACGTCATGACGTTGTTTGACAATGTATTAGAATGATTTGTTGTGTATCTGTAGTAGCAGATGCTTTATTTGGGTGCTCAATTTCTCCCTGCCAGCAGAGTAAGAGGCATGGTTTACTAGACACTAATTAAACTAATAATGAATAACATTATACCTACAAGAAAACAAAAGGCCCAAAGCAGCTTCCCTCTCCTATCATGGGGCTGAAGGGTGCCTGTGGAGTTCACAGGCACACGGTGCACGTGGGCTCTGCTGCTGTCACCCCCTGTGTGGCTGCATTGAGAGAAGGTGTTTTGTGTTCGCCGCGGGTGCTCGTGCTGCGCGGGTGCCAGACTGCAGGCCCTTCCCTGCTCTCCTTCCTCAGCGTGGCTCGTCTCTCCAGGCAGCCCTCCCTGTGCCGCTCGCACAAGTTAGGAAGCAAATACTGCCCTAGCCCGCATTGTAGGCATATAGGGCCCAAATACAGGGCACAACCCTTGTATGAACATGGGCGAGCTGATGGGATTCAGGGCTTGACTGCAGCTGTCATTGCTGTATTTCACTGAAGTTATACGCAATAATGTGACAGGCTCAGGAGGGCAGTGACATTTGCAGGTTGCACAGAAAGCAATAGCATTTGAGAACTGTGGTCCTACTGATTCTTACTTTATTTCTAGGTTGCAACCACTCTGGGAAGCTAATCAAAGCTTTCCCAGTTCTATATTTGCTCCACACCTAAGAAGAGGCTGCTTTAGCTAGCATTGTGTGTAGATATATTCTTGCAGGTAAGGCTGCAGTTCTGACTGGTTATTGGTTCATCGGCACCGTCAATCCTCATCCACCTGTCTGGAAGTGTGGTTTTGATCAGGCATAAAACACTGACAGGCAATGTACAGATCAAAGTATGCCAGAATTTTGATTATTAATTTGTATTTTCATTTCAACATCACTGAGATTTAAATATATATATATATATAATCTGTGTTCTAGTAAAGCTTTCTGTGAGATTAGCTTAAGTATGTATTCTTAGAAACACATGTGTGGATTTAGAATGTGTTTAAGGGAGAAGTATTCTCCTGTGGAATGTTTCTGAATCGCCAATGAACACCACAGTTCTTGCCCAGTGTGTTCTTACCCAGTACTCTCATTTTGTGCTTTGTGACTTAAAGATTGTTAAGTAATGTAATTTCAGAGCAAACATCTGAGATGCATAGAGGTTAAATACGAGAGCCGGGAGAATGCTATTCCTGTTTCCTCTGGAAGTGTGTTTGTCATTTTTTTTTAATAAAAATACCCATTTCTTCATCCTTCATTACTAATGTCAGTAGAAGATTTTTCCCTTGAAGTGCTGTCAAGATCTCGTTATGGTCTTTGGTAAGTAGCGAGGTATGTGGAGAAAGTGAAGAAGAGAAAGTGAAGATGATTTGAAAAGATCTGGCTTTTTCCACAGTATATAGAAGAGGAGGATATTACGTAATTCCTGTGCTCCTAAACAACAAGTTATGCAACGAGAAGGTGATAAGGGGGTGATGGTCTAAAACTTCGCCATCTGGGGCTGATCTTGTTACAGGAAGAATGTAGCAGCTGCCTTAATAGTTTTTCTTCTTGATTTTCAGTTTCAAAATACAAATAAACATCTGTTTGGGTTTGCAGAGCTAAATAAACATCATACATAGATGGTTTTGTGACTTCAAATTTGCCGTAAGAAGTGTGCACAAAAAGAGGCAGAAGAAATTAACAGCAGAAGGGAGGGATATTGCAGAATCTTATCACCCGTCTTTTCCCTGCAGGTTTGCGCAAAACAGGGTTGAGCAATTTGATCAGGAATAGCAGAATAGATGTTGAGACATTGTTAGGAAAATACAGGAAATGATCAAAACCTCATTAGCCCGACTGAATCATAGTAAAAACTTAACCACGATTATGGTAATGGCATTTTCTCCACTGAGCAGTAAACCACCTTTTGAAGAAAGAGCTGTTATAAAATAACTATTGAAAATTTCATTTTAAAACCCTTTTGGGGTTCAGTAAGATTCCTCATTGATTTTCCCCACCTTATTTCTTCATTGGGCAAGAACAATATTATTAATTAATGAACTGTCTGAATTGTTCTCCCCAAGTCATAGATACATAAACATATAAACGTGCATTGTTTGCTTTTGTGTAATTAAATTCTTGGCTTTATAGTGTATTTTATCCTTCAGTTCCAAACTTTGTGTTTTGGAGTAATGCCTTTATGCCTGTGGGTAAAGAAATACGAAATGACTCTCATATCCCACAGAGAGCTGGGATTAAAAAATAAAGATAATTGGGTTCTCAAGTCTGTGCAAGTACTTTTTTCATCTTTTACGCGTCATAGACATGTTGTGGCTCTACAAGCTAAAATCACCTTTGCTTATTTCTGTCCTGTTCTTAGTTGTTGGGGTTTTTTTTAATAGTTTTTTGTGTTTGTTTTGCTTATGTAAGATGTATGCAAAGCCTAAACCCTGCGGTTTGCACTTGAGAAAGATTTCCTTTGTGGTGCATCCCTAAGTGCAGGATCTTTTGCTGCTGCTCTGCCTCCCTCCCTTCCATCACACAACTAGAAAAGTGGTCTTCATCGCAGTGTCGTGGGCATCTGAGTTGATGGGTCGTTTCCCTATCCCTCTCTCCTGGCACTTGCAAGGATTCCTTCACAGCCCATCTGTCTCACCTGGCTGCCTTGTGGCACCTCTCTTGTGCAGTGATGCAGTTCAGCAGCTCGTGCCATGACTTGCCTCACTTCAGTGAGGCCCATGTCCTGCGCTCATAAAAGGAAAAGCCACAGGGTACATTGAAGTTTTTCTAACAAAACATTACCTGCTGGTCCTTACTGTATAAATGGATTCTCACCTCCTGCTTCTGAGGTCTACGGCGGGATGAGACAGCCCTATCTGATGCAATGAAGAAAAGTCACAGTCTTCTAGGTGAATCATTTGTCTTCTGGAGGAAGAAACTTCTTAGATACAGTCAAAATCAAAGTTTCTTGCTGATAGCCATCAAAATATATGGTCTTCTTTAAAACTGGAGGCATGTTCTTGTGAAGGGAAGAAACCTATGGGTCACACAAGGGAAAATCCTGAAACAGGTCTCTGGTTTTTCAGAGCTGAAGGACTGTGTTCATTTGGGACCCATAATTACCCAGCACAATGTTTCAAGATTTCCTCTCCTTACTCCTGCTGTTATGAAAGCCCCAACAGCGTTTCATTACCTCTACTTCAAACACTATTTCCAATTCAAAGACAATGTTCCCTAAGAATAAGAACTCTGGGGACTAGATGCCACTTAGTCACCTGCTTTTCAAACCAGCAGGGCAGTGAATAAAGATTAAGGAAAAAAAAAAAAGGAATGAAAGTCACAGAGATATAAAAGAGCACAGTGTGTGCAAAGAATTTATCAGTGTTCTCTTTCAATTATCTCTTTATACTTAAAGTACTGGAAACTATTTCAGAATATTGCTCCTTATCCCACTGAAAATTTTATAGGGATTAAAAGCAAAAAAAAAGGAAAAAAGACACTTGCCAGAATAATTTTGCAGTATTTGCTCATCTAACATCAAGAAATGCAGATGCTGAGGATATCAGTAGCTATATCTCACCCACCATTCCCATGGCAATCAATTTCTGCTGGTATTACTACAGCTGCTAGCCAAATATTAAACCCAGCGAGTTGTGTTTGACGTAATTGGTTGGTTTCATTTCTGGGGGGAAGCTGAAAAGTGGCCGTTCCAAATAAAAGCAGCTTTCTTGGCAATCTTTTTCCAGCTTTCCTACACTTGTCTTTTACTAAATGCAACTAAATAGTTGCCCACCCCACTCAGATCAGGAGAATGTGTTATTTATTTCTGTTGCCTACAGCAGCCGCACAAACTGGCCCCACATTCCGCACTGCAATGGAGTTTTTCTGCTTATCAACATTTCAGGCTGAGCGGCTGGCAGCTCCAGGCTTTCCAGCAGCACCTGGCAGAGGGATTTAATCGCATGGCAGCAGCGGATGGTGGAAAAGGCTGTTCTCAAACCAGGCAGGCACAGACTCACGTGGCTGATGCCACCGTCCTAGAGGACGTGCTTTGCTCCCAGGACTAGCTGTTTCCACAAGGGCCATGGCTGCAGGGCTTTAGGGGTGGCCTCTACAGAAGAAGAATGCCAGAAACCACACTGTTCCATGCTGCACCAGGCACTCAGTGGAAACGATGAAAAATAGCTTTCCTTCATTTTTGTTTATGAGGGCTGGATGTACCCTTTTGAGCAATTAGGTAAACATTTGTAATAGGTTTCATCCTTCACAAGAAATTTATCTTGGGAACAGGCATATTTTGAAAATACTCCCTGTGATGATCAAACCAAGTTAACTACTGTTTCTGCCCTGCATCTCAGACTCAAATATGTTTTATAATCCCACAGAAGGCAGGTTAGGAAGCTTGACGGCTAATGATCAATGCCTTTCTTTGCCTAAGGGAGACCTTCTGTGCCTTATTTTGCACGTTTGTCTCAGTGTCGGGGAGTTCTTGCTAGAACTCTTCATATAAAAACGAGGAAGGGAAGTCTGAGCAAGCTATTTCTAGACTCTGAAATGCTCTCCCTGAGAGCTTGAGTGTGTGGTTTCTTTCCATTGCACTACAAAAAGTGGAATGAGGAACCAATGTTCTTCAGCGTAATAACTGCTGGGTGCCATTCTTTGGAAACGAGAAATGAAACCAGCTGAATGTTGATTTATTATTTTAATTACTAAGAAAGAAAGGCATAGCCTATATGACTCAAATTTAAAAATAAAGGAAAAGAAAAAGAATTGGCTCAAGTCTGATGTTATTTATTCTAATGTAATTTAAGAGTAACAGCATGAGTTGCTAGTTACTTCATTAAAACTATGTAGAGTCTAACCCCAAAATTAAACAATGAAAGCAGTGCCACCAAGGTAGCAGCTGATGGGGCAGATCTCTCTTTTTGCAGCACATCTGCTTCTCAGCTGTCTTGTACAGGTACATAGCGGGACACCTTTTTAAATTCCCAGAAGAAAACAACTTCGGAAAGACCAGACAGTTCCGAGCTCCTGGTAAGGTCCAGACTCCCAGAAGCTTTTAGGTGTTTCAGAAAGGAGGGTTGGAGTCCCAACATCCTGTAAAGATGATAAGAGGTCAACACCCCCCGTTATTGTCTAACCGCAATCTGCCTATACAATTTAGCTGTCATCAGCACTTCTTCCAGAAGCATCAGGCTTTACTCATCAAGAACTTATGCTTTTGCCAAATTTGACTGAATCAGTGAAAAAATTCAAAAGGAAAAGAGTTAAGTTAAAGACGTACAGCAATTAAATTTTAACTTAAAATATTTTCATGTTATTTTGCCACTGTGTGCACATTTGATACCAACATTGCTATTTAGATGCCTCCTGAAGTAACCTGAATTCTTAGAAATATTAATAACCCAAAGCACGTCGTATTGACTTGTTTGATCTGTCCATACTTAGTGCTTGTGAAAAATCAATACAATACATATTTTTAATAGTATTTCAAAGTGAAATAAATTTCCAATTTTAAGTTAAAATTTGCACCTTGTGTTCCAAGGCTGTGGTTAGTTTGTATTAGTATCCAGAAGTAAAACTGAGTAGAAACAAGAGTCTTAACTTCACTGTTTAATAGGAAGGTGAAAGAAGTGAAACAGTAACAAACAAATGAAGTATTTTACTTTTACTTCACTGTAGTTTAAAGAACCGCTTTACAGACTCACAGAAAGGTTGAGGTTGGAAGGGACCTCTAGAGATCATCTAGTCCAACCCCTCTGCTCCAGCAGGGACACCCAGAGCACGTGGCACAGGATGGCATCCAGGCGGGTTTTAGAAACAGTAGCTACAAGTTCTATGTCATATCCATATACGTGTGGATTAAATGTTCCTCTTCTCTAAGGTCTGTTATGTAGGATGTTTGGAAAATGTACAAGATAAATTTGATTCAGTTATATGACATTATTGCATCCAAACAGCCTAGTAATTTTATCTTACCTACTCCTGCTTATGAAGTGCAAAAATTGGTTAAAAAATATCGCATTTCTGCAGTTGACCTGCAGAGATTAGTTATCCTCGCCTTCATCAGAAATTGTTTGCATGTTTTTCTGACTTTTAATTCCTAGCTGTTTAATATTTAAGCCACCCCACACTGGCAAAGGCAGAATAAATAACAGGAACGCATAGAGGTTAAATGTGTGTGTGTGGGTACATATTTACATATGCATATATATACATATATATATATATGTATATTTTTTTTAAAAAAAAAGGATGAGAAAGTACTATACAGTTGAAATGAAGTTATCCAGACCTCCACATTTGAAGCTTCCCGATTTTCACAGCAAAACACCATGCAGTTTGTTATAGTTGCTGCATTTTAAAATCAGACAATGTTAATAGAACATATTTAAGTTCTAGAAACCCGAACTTGAAATATTCTTTAACAGGGGTTTCCCTATTTCCCTGCCCTCTCCAGAGGCATTCTGAAACAGAAAAATATAATATCTGTACATATATGAAACTATCTATTTCAAAGAGTGAGCTTATTTTCCACAGACACATCCACCCAAACCACTGTGCAGTCCTGAACACTACGCAAGGTGAATTCATGTGGAGGAGGTATTTTCAAGAACCTGGTCTAGAAACTTCTACTGCTTTGGAACACTTCTGATCAATTTCTGAATTCCTCCAAATGTTTGGAAACTCCAGATCTGAATGAAGAAATGTAAGTTAACACATATTCATATGAGGCAAGTAGGCTGTTTTCCATTTCTGACTAATGAAAAAATAGTTGAGGAAATTCTGATTTTCCAAAATACTCTGTACCCCACAACAACTGTTACAAGAACTTTTCAAGTTAGTAGGCTTCTCTAGTTTCAAGAGATTTTCAAGTAGCATGTTCTTGCCAATTACAAACTATTTTCCTGCTGATAGCTAAATCCAACAATGCACAATTTTGACTCGTTCTTATACATATAAGAATATCCTACCTGTATAAAAGCACACCCAAAAGCTCCTATGAAATCAGATCTCTTCGAGTTAGGTAGGGAGGTTATCCAGTGCTGAAGATGGTATAGTCTTGTGAGGAAAAACATCTGAAGAACTATGCAAGTAGCACTTCACTAGAAAATGAACTTAATGGAGACCTACACGGCTGAAATCCAGAAGACCCTGACTCTACCTAGTCACTAAGAGCTTTGTCTACAGCTGCACTGACAGAGCAAGTTGGGGCTGCACTGCCTACTCTTTGAGGTTTTCTTTCAACTCCGGTTGTGGTTTTATCAATTTTGTTTTGCTCTGTTTTCATATTTTGTGTAGGTAGGATTTGTGTACCAAATCTTTTCCTCACTGGATGGTGCTGGTGTACATTTATCCGCTTATTCCTACACTAAGCAAAATGGGCTCTTAAAGTTACAGAACTTGTGGTTCCCTGTAGTGTTGTTTGTGCTAAGCCTTTTCAAAAAGTTCTAAGTGTTTGCACTCGCCTGCCTACTTTTCTATCTACGCAACCTTTGGCTGCATGCTAACTCTTAGTCTATGATAGGAGGAAGGCATATGTTTGTTAAAAGGAAACCCCAAACTGCTACTTAACTCTGACTCAACTTGGCAAGAAATGAATTTACTCATCTCCAGACCAGCACCACACCAACTTCTGCTGATGCACGAAGACAAAAGGACTCAAAAGGTTGGAACATTTCATTAATCGGCATACAGTACGGAGACTGGTATGGGCATTGCTATTCTCAGGAGACAACCAACTTAATTGAACTGTGAATAAAAACATTGTTTAGTCTTTTTATATTTGTAGGAAATCTATTAGAAGCTACCAAAACAACAACAAAACATCTCCACTTTAAAGACAGCAAAGAAAACCTTATATGCTATATCTGGGTGCACCACAGGCAGTAGCAGCAATATCATTATATCATTGTTTTTTAATCAGAGTTTTATTGCCACCACAGATTCCACAGGCATATACTCACTGTACAAAACAAAAACTGTTAGGGGGACCACTGTTCCTGATCGCTCTTTTGGCTTTAAGGCGGATTTCTGCAGTCTCCCTCTTGTACTGCTTGGTCCAAGAACCAAGCTGGCAAATTGCAGCTTACTTCCATCTTTTGAGAACACTGTGGAAAGGAGATAGGGCAGTGTTATGGATTCACAGGGAAAGGGAGGGTTTATTCACAAGTTTATTCCTCTCTGATCTGCAGAAGTCATTATGCTGCCCTAGCTGCTAGAGGGTGCGGGTATATTTTTGTATGTCAGTAATGTGAACTAATGCCCGTCCCATGTGTATTTTTCTAACCTTTCCCCTGCTGAAAGTTGCATAATGCAGCATTTCACACCTGTTCAAGAACACAGGATCTACAGGAGAAGATAGTATCAAACTGCATCTTCCATTAAGAACAGTGTAGGGCAGAATTTAGCTCATGGTGAACTATACATGCCTCCAAATCAATCTTCTCAAAAGTGCCTTATCGCCTTGTATATCCTATGGTTAGGAGCTCTCTACTGTGTCTCCAGAGATCAGTTATCCAGTGAAAGTCTAGTGGGTCCTTAAAATCAAGAGATGCTTTCTTTTTCTTCTTCTTCCTAAAGAAGTCCTTTTTTTACATAGTGAAAGATTGTGTCCTTCCAAGGGCTGAATCATATGCAAAGCTATATTTGCAAGTGTTTGTTCTTTTCTCCTTCAAGAAAAGGCTATTCAATAAATATAATTCAAGGAAACTAAAGTGACTTCAAGTGACTAAAAATAATTAAAAGGTTTCCTCTAAAAGTGTTCTTCTGTCACATATTTAAAGAGAGCATGTTTTATAAATGTATTTAAACATACATTTCACTGAGGCTAGGCTTACATGAAGAAAGTTCGGGAAACTATTGCAGAATGTGTGAATGTCTTCAAGCATTAAGAATTTTACATCCTGAAATACTCCAAAATAACAGGAAAACACATTCAGAGGCCTTAATTTTACAGATTGCGCTTAAATGAGTCATTTCTTTAGGTTCATTCTTGCTCATAGAATCATAGAATGCTTAAGGTTGGAAGGGACCTCTAGAGAACATCTAGTCCAACCCCCCTGCATACGCAGGGTCACCCAGAGCACGTGGCACAGGACTGCGTCCAAGCGGGTTTTGAAGATCTCCAGAGAAGGAGACTCTACAACCTCTCTGGGCAGCCTGTTCCAGTGCTCTGTCACCCTCACTGTTAAGAAATTTTTTCTTAAGTTCCTGTGGAACTTTTGATGTTTCAGTTTGTGGCCATTACCTCTACTTCTGTTGGTGGCCACCACTGAACAGAGGCTGGCCCCATCCCTTTCACTCCCTGCCTTGAGGTACTTATAGACACTGATCAGATCCCCTCTCAGCCTTCTCTTCTCCAGGCTGAACAGGCCCAGCTCCCTCAGCCTCTCCTCATAGGGCAGATGTTCCAGGCCCCTGACCATCCTTGTGGCCCTGCGCTGGACTCTCTCCAGCAGCTCCACATCCCTCTTGTACTGTGGAGCCCAGAACTGGACACAGTACTCCAGATGCGGCCTCACCAGGGCTGAGTGGAGGGGCAGGATCACCTCCCTCGACCTGCTGGAGACGCTCTTCTTAATGCAGCCCAGGATTCCATTGGCCTTCTTGGCCACGAGGGCACACTGCTGCCTCATGGTCAACTTGTCGTCCACCATGACACCCAGGTCTTTCTCTGCAGAGCTGCTCTCCAGAAGGTCAGTCCCCAGCCTGTACTGGTGTCTGGGGTTATTCCGCCCCTGGTACAGGACCTTGCACTTGGCCTTGTTGAATTGCATGAGGTTTTTCACCGCCCAGTTGTGCAGTCTGTCCAGGTCCCTCTGGATGGCAGCGCAGCCCTCTGGGGTATCGGCTACTCCTCCCAGTTCGGTATCATCAGCAAACTTGCTGAGGGAGCACTCTGTGCCTTCATCCAGGTCATTGATGAATAAATTGAACAGGACTGAATTGGGGACTGACCCCCCCTGACCCTGCTAGCTACAGGCCTCCAAGTAGACTCTGCACCGCTGATCACCACCCTCTGAACACTATCATCCAGCCAATTCCTAATCCACCGCACTGTCTACTCATCTATCCCACACTACCGGCTTGTCCAGGAGGATGTTGTGAGGGACAGTGTCAAAAGCCTTGGTGAAGTCAAGACAGACAACATCCACAGCCCTCCCCTCATCTGTCCAGCTGGTCATTCCATCACAGAAGGCTATCAGGTTACTCAGGCAAGATTTCCCCTTGGTGAATCCATGCTGACTACTCTTGAGCACCTTCTTGTCCTCCATGTGCCTGGAGACAACGGCCAGTATGAGCCGTTCCATCCCTTTTCCGGGGACGGAGGTGAGGCTGACTGGCCTGTAGTTGCCTGGGTCCTCCTTCTTGCCTTTTTTGAAGACTGGGCTTTCTTCCAGTCCTCCGGCACCTCCCTCGTTCTCCAGGATCTTTCGAAGATGATGGAGAGCGGCTTAGCTATGACATCCGCCCGCCCACGCAGCTCTCTGGGGTGCATCCCATCCGGGCCCATGGATTAGTGGATGTCAAGTTTCCCTAGGTGCTCCCTGACCCAATCTTCCTCTACCCAGGGCAAGTCTTCCTCTCTTCAGGTACCATGTCTCATTTCTAGGGTCTGGGATTCCAGAGGGCTGCCCTTGGTAAGCACTGAAGCAAAGAAGGCATTCAGTAGCTCTGCCTTTTCAGTGTCTTTCAAGAAGACACAATTCCTAGAAGTTTTGCCCCTCCTGCTGAATACAGAATGGTATTTTATTTCCATTTCATCTGAAATCTATAAATTTACTCCAAAGACAAGAAGATATGTCATACATCAAAACTGATTCTATCATTTCTAGCTGTTCAAATGTGAAAAAGAAACAAAAATGATTTAATCTTCTGTGCTTTGGCCTCAAAATCTGAACACAGAAGTATCAAGAAAGCAAAAATAACTCTTTTGCAAAGATGGTAAGTTTCGTAACTTGCTTAAAAAAAGCAAACAAATCCTGGAAGGAAATTGTTGCAACACTTGAAAAAATCATGTTTCATATATAATTAGTATTTTTTTGTCCATTATTTTGGGTTTATGTTTAGTTAATTTCTCAATGCTGTCACCCCTATTTAATTTACAATTCTGTGGTTAGGTCTATGTGAGTTCACCCTGCAAGTATTTGTGTTTGACATAATATGAAAATATGAAATGAAGTGCTAGAACAGACTGATAAAACAGTGGTTCAGTGGTTTGTTTAGGAATTTGCCACCAGCCACAGGCTTACACTTCTACCCAAATATTTAACACACAAATATATGAATATTATATATGATCATTTTGCAAAGAAAAATACAGAAAGGTTGAACACGTAACTGGAAAATGCAAATCCGAGATGCCCACAGATGCTTCTTTGGTGTAGATGCCATGGAAAGGATCTGTTAAAATGTACAGAGTAAAAGAAACAATAACAGTACTTTTTTTTCGCGATTACATATGTGTGTGCTTAATTATAACAAAAGCTAAATACACGTAAAAATGCTGGTATCAGTAGTTAAGCTGTAACGTTCAGAGTGCTACTATAGATGTGACTGCCACATTCTCGTTACGTGTGCCATCTAAATGGTGTGCTTTTCTTCAGTCAGAATTCTAAATCTGATGAGTGCTGAAGGTTCAACCAGCCCTAACTCTATCCAGATGTTGAGTTTTGATAATATACAGCATTCCTGTACATTTCAGTAGATTCATTTTGATTTACAATGTTTTGTCCACAGAGCTCTTGACGAACAGGGCCTGAGATATGCAATGAAGCACATTTGAAGCATACAATGAAGCATATTACTCCCATTTTTTTTAAAGTAGTCTGGATCCAAGTGACATTGTGATCACGGTAAGGATTGGTAAGGATTAGAATGCTGCTATTTTGCAGTTTGTTTCCTTCCTATATTTACCAGAAGTTTCAGTTTCCCAGCAGCATGTCCATGTTAAGTATTTCCATGTATCAGCCTGGAAAATAAAGATGTTAAAAATAAAAGCAAATTGTTAGAGATAAGGTACAACAGCATTGCCAATGAGATCAAGAACTAAATATACTATAAGAAAACACGATTTAATTAAATTTACTTCGAAGCCGCCTGATATCTTTTAAACTCTACATTCACGGAAACCAAGAAAACAAAGAAATGCAAACTCTGAGCTGAATTCTAGCTCTGCATTACCTTCGCCTTCCGTAAAATGATGTTGTGTGACATGTGCAGCTATTCTGTTCTGCTTAAAGAGCAAAAAGCCACACATACCACCATCTAGATCGCAGCGATAAGCTTGGCCTTTAAAAACAATCCCCTTTTTAACAGAATCAAAATCTACATGTAGACAGGTAACATTCCAAAATCATTTTAAAGGCTTTAATAAGGCTTGAGTCTCCAGGATAGTCCTCAGAAGCGTCAGACTAGCTTCATTAGCTTTTACACTCCCCTCTGCCCTCCTTTCCATTGCCTGCTGGGCAGATTTCACATTATGTACCTGCAGAACAAGTGCTCTGACTCTAGTGTTTTTTTCTTGGATCTGCCCAGTCCACAGCTTTTATATGACACACACCCTTGAGGCAGGGACAAGAGGAAACTTTTCGCACAAAAAGCAGGAGGAAAAGGGGCATCTGTGGGCAGGATATCCTACGGGCACGCCCGCCAGCAGTGCGCACCGCGCTCACTGCTGCGGAAAAACTGCCTTTTTCTCCGCGGGTCCTAGCGAAGACACGCGCGGTGCCCGTCCCCCGGCTTCTGCGCGCCCCGCGGCAACGCGGGTGACAAGGCGCCCGCCGGGACGGGACGGGACGGGACAGGGGCGGCAGCCCCGCTCATCGCTCCTCACGGCACCTCTCGGGCGGGGGGAGGGGCAACGGGCGCCCCTAACGGCCGCAACGGCCGCGCGTGATGACGCAGGCGGCGGGCGCCACCCGGCCCCCGCGCGGCGCCTCCCCCCGGCCCGCCCCGCCCGGCGCGCGCGGGGAGGGCGGGGCGGGGGCGGGGCGCGGGGCCGCGCAGGGCGCGGGCCGGCCCCGCCGCCGCCGCCTGCCCTCGCGCCGCGCATGGCGACGGGGCGGCCGCTGCCGCCGGCGAGCAGCCCGCGCGCACCGGCCCCGCGAGCCGCGCACGGGTGAGTGCGGCGGGACGGCGCCGCCGTCGGGGGCTGCCCCCGCCGCAGCGGCCGCCCTAACGGTCGTGGTGGGTGGGGTGGCGGTTGGGCAGCGCGGGCGGCTCCCGGCGGGGGGTGTGTGGGACTCCCGGGCGGCCGCTCTCCTTCCTCGTCCCGTCCGTGCCGGAGCCGCCCGGGCCGCACCTGAGCGCGGGGGGCGGCGCGGACGCCTCTGCTCTCCGCTTCTCCCTCCGCTGACCCGTTCTCCGCTCCGGGCCGCACGAAGCGCGGCCGGGTCGGGCCGCGGGGCCGCTGCGGCGCTTTCCGCTACTCTCCGGACAGCACGGACTTGTGCTTGGAAATCCCCCTGCAGAAGAGCGGCAGCCGCAGCTTCTGTATATTTATTTATTTGCCTATTTGCTTCCGAAGGAAGCCGCTCCAGTGGGCGTGAGTGGCGCCTTTCCTTTCATTTTCGCGAGGGCAAAACCCTTCCCGGGGGAAGAGCCGTGCGTTAAAACTTGCCGGGGCTTCGGGCCGCGCTCGAGTGCGGCCGGCTCTGCGCGCCGCTCTCCCTGCGCGCCGCCCGGGCCCTGCCGCGGCCGCCGGGGGGGCGCCGGGGCCGGCGGGGCGGGCGCGGCGCCTCCGTGCGGGGGCCCCGCGGCGCGGCCGGGCCGGTGGCCGGGGCTGTGCCCGGCGCCCGCTCCTTGCGCGCTTCGCGGCCGCCGCTCCCGCCCGTTCCTCCGCTCTTGGTCAAATTCAGCGCGCCCGTGGGCTTGGGGTATTGCTGGAGCTTGCATTCCGTGGAAAGTTCGTATTGGCAGGGAAGCGTGGAGAGACTATGTTGGAAAGGGTTGTTTCAGTTATAGAGAGTACTTTTTTTTCCCCTCTTTCTCTCTCTCTCTTTTTTTTTTCTTCCTCCTCCTACTGTCCAGTCTGATTGACAAGGGGGTAAAACTGTGGTAGTCATCTTTGGGCACGGCTGTTTATCTTCCCCATGTAGCATTAGTGACGTTAGAGCACTCACCGGGAGGATAGTAGTGATCACGCTTCCTCCTGTTGAGGAGAAGTCCCAAAGGACCTCAGAGGTGCAAGTGGACAGTTACACAGGAAATAAGCTAGAGTTATTGTTGGAAATGATGGTGACGGTAAGCAGTAGGGCCCTTCCTTCAGGGGCCTTTAAGTTTGAGTATTTACAGAGCTCTTTTGTTTTGGTAAGTGACAGTGACAGCAAAACAGAGCAAAATAGGGTTTGCTATTGGGAGGTGAAATTTTAATGAGTGAGAAGTTTTCAGGATGCAGAAAATGGTCTGTCGTTCTTTCTGGTCAAGTCATATTGACTGGAAAGGTAAAATGGAAATTGGTAGGAGATTACAGCAGTTGCTTCTCAGTCATAGCTCTTGAGAGTGGTGAATGGACTCACAAAAAGCAATTTAAAATCTCTAGAATAACCATTTTCCAAATAAGTGGAGTTAATATTATGCATGATCACAGAGTATGATTGAAGTGAATGTCAGTTCCATCTCGTACTCATAGCAGCAACCTCTTGCTGAAATTGTAAGGATAACAGTTACTGACGAGTTTACAATTTTTGCTCTTGATCTCTCTATCTCAGTTTGGGGACGTTCTTACAGTATGACCTTATGAAAACAGAAAGCTAAGTGATTGTGCTCTCAATTACAAGAAATATTTTGTCTAAAACAGCTTCAAGATGGAAATAAACAAGATTCAGAAGCTAAATAATATTAAACAAATACATGAATTAAATGCTACTTATGGATAAAATGAAGCGACTGTCAAAATGTCAGCAAACTTTTATTAAAAAGCAGGATGATTTTTAAACATGAATCTAAATGTATTTTAATGAGATTGTGAAAAGAGTAATTGATACAGAAAAAGCCAACCAAAATAGTATGGCTTTTTCTATAAAGGTAACTGGAACCTTGAGTAAGAGCTTGGACTAGATGACCTCCTATGGTCCTTTCCAACCTGAATTATCGTATTGTAGTGGTACTGTGTTATTATAGATTAGTATTTTTTATACTTATTTTTTACCCATGCTTGTATACAGGTATTAACACCATTATTAGGCAATAAAGTAGTGCTATTTTTCCCCCCTCCCATTTAGCTTAACAGAGCTGTTATTTCAAAGCCCCTGAACCTGACTATGCTCTGACTGCAGAGAGTTCTGTATGAATTCATACGTCCACCCACAGGGTTTCCAGCATGAGCCCAGTAAGATGACTAATATGTGTACAACTAACAAGATCTGAGTCAATGTTTCAGCTTATATTTCTCTTACTTGTTTTGGATGTGATTTCTCTATCGGTAGGCAAGGGAGGAGCTTTCTTGAATATCTGGGTATGAAATTTTGTAGAATATTCCATAAGGTAGATGTGTCTCTATGGGAACTTGAACAACAAAACAAAAGTATTTATATACTCTGAAGTTTCTTTATTGTTCTTCTGCTGGAAGATTTGCAGTCTGTTTTATTGGTACATGCAGTCTATTTTATTTTGCTGGTACTGTTCTGTCTAGACTAGAAAGGTGGGAGTGCAGTGAGAGGTGCCTTAACTCTGACTTCAGTCTGGCGTCCTGTGTTTGTCAGCTGCAGCCTGACTGATACTATAAGAAAAAAAAAGATCATTCAATTTTAATCTTTCTGGTTATGCAATACTGAACATTAAGGGAGATGCATGGTACACATGGACAAAGAGACAAAGATATAAGTGCTTATATTGTCTACTGTGTTACAGCTGATCAGGTGTTTAAAGGAATTTCTAGTATTTCTTTTTAAGTCCTGCCGACCTGCATGAGAAAGCCATTTTCATTGGAGGAAAGTATAAGTAATTTTTGAGGAGCCAAGTACCTTCCTATAGATAAAAATCCATCCCATTTTGGTTATGGATTTTTTTTATCACAGACTTTTATTTCATTGCATTAAGAAGAGAGGCATTAGATTTGGTTAATTTTTACATACCTCTCTCCCCTCTTTTGGCCTCTCTTCTGCTTTTTTTCCTAGTATCATTATTTATTTTTAGTTAGTTTTCTGTGAATTATATTTTGGTGGGGGGGGCGGGTTCCGTGATATCTAGGTGAAATCAGAATACTTTCAATCTAATTCTTTATTCATGGGAACTTTTTTCTTATGCTGTTTGTGCACTGATGTCTTAAGTGTTAAGACATTCTGTTGAGCTGTACAGCCAGCTGTACACATTTTAAAAAAAACCCAAAACTTCCCATGTTCTGTTTAAAATTCAACACCACATGGAATAGCTGTAAACTGTTCTTTCAGGCCTATAGGTTTTATATATTTGTTGACATAATTTTCTGCCCATTTCTTACTCAGCTATCTCTCCTTCTCTCTCTCTCTCTTTTTTTTTTAATTTCTTGATTTACTGTAGCCTTGAGTTAGCCAATTAATTATTGCTGCAGTTGTTTCTAGCTTGCTATTCAGTACTTGTTCAGAGAGTAACATATCCAGTGTCAGACCTAGGAAATAGTCTTGGAGCATACTTAAGACTGAAAATAGGTTCTTTAGGCAGGGACTCTGGAAGTACTTATAGGCTGGGCATAACTGTGCACAGGAGTGTACTTCTTGCTCTGCGTTTGCTTCCCCCGTAGCTGCATGTTCTGACGCTTATTTCGGTTCCTGAACTGGGTGGTGTTCTTGATGTGAAACTACTGCTGGCGATTATTTTAGCTTATTTCCCTTTATCTATTATTTTCATTTTTATTTCCACATCTTTTCTTCATTTTCTCTGCTCAGGGGATTCCACTTCATCTCAAGGATTAAGAATGTGTTTTACTAGTTGCTCTTGTTATTAGTGTACTAATGTTTGAAATATGCAAATATATATATAAAAAAGCAATATGATCTGCATGTGCAAATTAAATAATGCTTCTTGGACTATGTTAAAGACTGTGTAAGTTAGCTTTTTACAAGAACAATTAGAAAATCAGTTGAGATCCGTTTGTGAGACTTTTATTTGCACACTGTTAGTCATCCTGTTTCTCTAGAACAAAGTATAGCAAACATCTTTTAGTTTTTAATATTTAAGAGGGACAGTGCTAGCACTTTCTATTTTATCATTGACGTTTTGAATATATAAACTTGAATGATATTTAAGAATATTGTTTATATGCTTTAAATGTTCTTTTTTCCTCAGTCTTGATCAACTACTGGGGTTACACAGGCTTCGCTCATAATTCTTCTTTAATGCATTGTGCTACTACCTGGGCTGCCATCACTACAAGATTTTTTTTTTAATAGGAAAAGCATTTTGAATTTTAAATATCTAATCTTGCTGCATATAAACACACAGTAGGTTTAGTACTTGTATTAAACAATCTTCGGAGGGCTCAGTTGTTCCAAGTACATTTACACTGGGGACTCTGTATTCAATGTGAAATTGTGGGATTGCTTGCATGGATTCAGTTATAGAAATAAAGCCACAGTGGGGCCTGAATTTCATGGAATACATCAGTAAAATTTAACTAATAGACTAATGTAAGAAAAGCATTTGAAAACAGTTTATTGGAAAATAGCCATCAAATATTTGATGAGAGGAGTATATGTGTATGTGTGTTAAAAAGATGCTTTGGAAAGCTGTTGTCATAGTCAAACAGCATAAGAGGCTTTGAGTATAAAGACAGGAAAGCTCTTCAAAACTGTGGCTTTCAAATTGAGGGTTCATGTTGAAGAATGATTTTTCAGAAAAAAAAAGTCTGTATGTAGTATAGTTGGTGATTGCAGGTTTTAAAGTAGGCATTATGAAATTACAGTAGCCAGTGCAAGACAGAAAAATACTATTTTGCAGCATTTCCCAGTTATGAAGAATTCTGACATTCTTTGATGTTTCGTTCTGGTTTTGCAAAATGTATCAATACACAGTAATGTTAGTTCATAAGCTAAGTATATAGTGAAGTTGCAAGGGACAGCAGTTCTCAGCTCTCTTCGTAATTTTCTATGAAACAAAAGAGCCTGCCAAAAGAGTCTGTCAAAATACATTTAGGGTAGGTGGTTGCTTAAATACATGGTGCCTCACATCTTTATGAAGTTCTCCCATGTGTTGGAAATTCAGGAGCTGGAAACAAACAGCGAGTGGTCTGTGTGTCCAGCAGATTTCAAAAAGTTCTCATTCCAGTGTTCTGGATAGCACAGGTCCAGAAGGCAAAATGTCCTTATCCTTAGAAATTGGAGGGAATGAAAGAAATCGAATTAAGAGAAACCTGCAAACCCTTTATTTATAGTAGAAAGAATCAAAGCTGGACACAAAGCAACTATTTCAGTTTTATAGGTTGTTATGTGAAAGCTGCCAAGAGTGTTGGAAAAGCTGAAAGTTTGTTTCATGTTCTTTTTTTTTTTTTTTTTTTTGACTTTTTCTCAAATTACTGAAGACACTTCCCTGTTCTCCCCCCTACCCCCTCAGACATAGCTCACATGGAGAGAAATACTTCTTGTACAAAGGAACTTTGGAAATTGTAGTATTTCTAATATTGTTCCCGACACTATTTTGACATAATTTGCAGTATTAGCAGTGTAGCTTCTCTTTTGACTCTTAATCTGTGCTTCATTGCTAATCATTCATTATGCGATGTACTCAATAGATGATATAGTATATCAATGTATATATGATATGGTATCAATATATATGATGTAATATATGAATATATAATATGTTCATATATGATATAATGATACAATAACATAGAAAATACATAGAGAATTTTTATCCTCTAGTAAAATCAGGTCTGAAGCTTCTTTTTGAAAAACAGTGATCTTCAATTTGTCAGAATAGTTGTGTGACATCTGGATGTCCACTGGTATGAATAAAATTCTGCGTTAATTTTGCTTCTTACAAGCATGAGATATATTTTTGTTATACTGAAAAACTGAGTCCTCTATGCATGTTTTTTTTTGTAAGATTTCTACCATAAGTAAAGTATTACTTAGTACTCTTGTTCTTTAATATTTTGATATCTTGAGGTCTTGCTGTCTTTTGAGCAGTAGCAGACTCTGCTTTCTAGCAGCTTTAGACTGGGGACAGGAGAATTTCTAATGCTGGGGAAAATAGAAAATAGGCAGGAATCCAAACAGCAAAAGACATTTTGACATTTCTGCCAGGAGATTTTGCCTTACTACAGTGATGAAAAAGGAGCTGAGGCTTGTAATGTGCTTGGAGGCACTTCATAAATACGTAAGTTTGCTTTTTCTCAGTACCCTTTGCAGTATCCTCAAAGACAAGGATGGGTATGCAGATCAGTCTGGATCAATCATTTATTTCTCCAAGGAAACTAATTGTCTGTCAGAAATTGCATTATATAAGCAGATAGATTGATGTATGATCATGAGTGTACATTCTACAGGAAGCATAAGGCTCAGATGATGAAGATGTTTTTATTGACATTTTGGTTGGTTGAAAAGGTCTTTTTAATTCTCAAATATCATGTTTTGCTAACAGATCAGCCAGGTTTTAAGCAGTAGGATGCAGGTTCTACCTGTTTCCTACCTGATGGCCAAGGGGGCAGGAGAATTTCTAATGCTGGGGAAGTTGTAAGAATCTAAACAGAGGAGGCATTTTCGTGCTTCTGTAAGGAGTTAGAAACCAGGAATTCATAGATGTATGTCCCAGCAATCTGCGAGAAAGTTTGGGATTGCATTTTTGTGATGTGCTTTATATTCTGTGTACCACAAACAATTTAAGAAGTTTCCTTCTTCAGCCTCTTATAAACACTAGAATTTACTGTACCCCAGTTTTGTAAATAGCTCATCTCCTCATAAGGTTTTACTATAAACTATATCACTGAAGTGATCTAAGTTAAACCCAAGATTTCTTATTTCTTTTTTTAACAGAGGGAAGGGGAATGGAGAATTTTTTTTTTTTTTTAAAAAAAAGGAAAAAAGGTTGTGTAACCACATCCTGGATAACCCCAAAGATGGAGTGATCTATAAAAGAAAGTTTGGGATGTGAGGACATGGAGTTACATAAGAACCAAATCCTCAGCTGTGAGCAGTAAAACATGTGTCAGTGCAACAGCTGGGATCCAAAAAGTTGAGACTTTGGAACCAATCTAACAACCATGTAAATAGATGTATGGTTATTTCTTAATTGCTCTATAACTGTGCAGCCTTAAACCTTTGTAACTATGTTGTCTATTTGAGAATAAATACTTTTGGCTGATTTTATCTTAACCTGGCTTCAGTTAAAGGTGATTTCAAGGTAACTGGCTAATGTTAGGGCATCCTGTTCTCATGAGCCTGTTGATCTCTAAAGCTGGAGCCAATTGTGTTGATCATGGTGTTTGAGACTTCAAAATGACAGAAGTTTCACTAAGTTTAAATGGATAATTTGGGAGCATGAGGCAGGAGTTGAGGAGAAGCATACTAGGTTTAAGTTTGTAACACTGAGAATCTGAACGTCTTACTGAAAGATGAGCCAAACTCTTCTCACTAGTATGCACTTTTTAGTGCAGGTTTTGGATGAGATTAATGAGATTGTAACAGCATAAGTGAGAGCCAAATCAAGTTGGAGCTATTTCTGCGATATGCTGCAGTTTTGATCACGGAACACATAGAATCATAGAGTGGTAGAATCATGATGGTTGGAAAAGACCTTCAAGATCATCAAGTCCAACCGTAAGCCCCTCACCACCCTGCCTGCTAAACCATGTCCCTAAGTGCCTCATCTACAGGTTTCCTGAACACTGCCAGGGACGGGGATCCCACCACTGCCCTGGGCAGCCTGTTCCAGGGCTTCAGCACTCTGTCCGTGTAGAAATTATTGCTGCTGTCTGACCTGGTGCAACTTGAGGCCACTTTCTCTTGTTCTATCAGTAGTTATTAGTTGAAGCATCAACAGCCACATGTATTGGAAAAATAGCAATGTGGATTGCATAGCACACTGCAAATTTCACGTTGTTTCTTGCACCCAAGCTGGTTCAGGTACAGTAAGAGCATTTACAGTGATATCTTCTGACTGCAGCAGACTTAAACCATTAACCATTCTATTTTTCATGTGCTTTGGTACTTCTCCAAGTCTGTTTTCCAAGCAAGTGGCAGAGCTCCTGCTCTGATAGCTTATCGTTGTTTTTTGTTTGTGGACTTGCAAAACTGAGTGTTAAACTAACCTTAAAATGCGAAACTCCTTTTTTTTCTTCTTTTTTTTTCTTTTTACTTTTTTCTTTTTTCCTCTTCCCCCCTTTTTTTTCCTCCTTCCCCCAGCCTTTGAGCTTTGATATAGTGAAGGCTTTTGATATTCTTAGACCTTCAGTCTTCAATAATACTAAAGTTTGTGAATAACTTGCTAATGCACTAATATCTAGTTTAAAATTTAAGATTTTATGCTATGATTAAAAGATAGTGTGAGGTGATTATTTAGTACTTATTATGGCTAGATTTTTTTAAAAAAGAATGTTTAAAACTTTCAGAAAACTGATGTTGTAATAATGGTTAACCATGGGTGAAAAATATGCTAGAAGCTTGTAGGGGTGGAAGGGGTTGTAAGCTGCTTGTTTTCAAATGTTTATTCTACTTTGTTTCAAAGATTAGTCTCCAAATAACAGCATCATTTGTGTCACTGTTTGCTTCAGCAGTAGCTTTGTGGACTACCCTACAGTTTCTGTTGAGTGTCTTTGAGCTATTCTATGTCTAGATTATGCAAAACT
Source organism: Tinamus guttatus (assembly GCF_059628265.1). NCBI lineage: Eukaryota > Metazoa > Chordata > Aves > Tinamiformes > Tinamidae > Tinamus > Tinamus guttatus. Next base: position 667,645 of record NW_028288644.1, read on the forward strand.
GATTCGGAAAATATAGAAAAGCTTTGCTCTTAAACTGCATGTAGCATACACTTGTTGCTTTGTGTTAATGTGTCAAATTAAGCCCAAGGACAGCTGGGCTGTGTTTTTACTGACACCCTCAAAAGTGCAGGAGTGCAACTATTAGATCCCTCCAGAGCCTCTTCTTTTTGAGGCTGAACAAGTCCAACTTCCTCAATCTGTCACTGCAGGGGGCTTCAGGCCCTGACTATCTTGGTAGCTTCTGCCAAACTCACCCTAATTTGTCGATTTATTTATTTATTTATTTACTTTTGTATTGAGTTTAGTGAGGTGTGGAACTTGACACGAAAGTCTAGATTCAAATAAGACATGAACACTGCCAAAGTTTTAAAGAAAGCCAGAAAAGTAGGAAGTTGGTGGCTCTTCAGGAACCAAACAGGAACATTTTCCTCTGCCAATTTTTGTACAAAAATAACTGTAAGAAGATGAGATATATTGCTTCAAAACTCTTGAAGGACATTGTGGCCAGAATCAATTTGTTCAGTTCATATAATTATAGTGCTTCCCTTCTTTAGTGTACTGGCTAGTTGGAAATGTGAAATGTGTTTTTATAAATATGTTTTGTTAAGTAGCATTTCTTTAGAATTATCTATTCAGTACTGTCTGTTTTAAAATATTTTGTCTATGTTTTAGTTACATTTACAATTTCCAAATGCAACTTGCCAGAAATAAGTTAAAAAATATCATCTTGGAAGAAAAATAGTTAGCATATTTATTGGTGTAATGTGACTAACTAAAACCCAGAATCTAGCTACATACTGAACTATATAACTTCTTGCATAAAAAGTGCAATTTACTGTGTATCTTAATTAGTATACAAATATGTATACAAACTGTACAAAAGTAATATTTGACTGGTTCATCTCATAAAAGCCATTGATTTTGAGTCAAAGGGAATGTGAGTAACTGAAGAACAGCTGGAAAGTACAAAATCAAACCAGAATGGTTTATATGAAATGTTCCTCAGTTTCAGTTGTAATTGATACAAACTTGTTAAATTTTATTAAATCTGCACTACTTGTCCTAAGATTGTTGCCTATATATATATGTGAATGCATACACGCTCACAGATGCAGCATGTATATGCATACGTTTGTATTCTCAAATAATTTTCATCACCTTTGGTCCTGTAGGATTCATTGACTTGTAAGCCAGAAGAACCCTTAGAATAGGAAGACCTTTTGTTTTTGACAGGTCATTAAACTTCAACCAGTTGAGACAAATAACTTTGTGTTTGGTTGGAATGTCTTACTAAGCAAATACAAGCTACGCCAGTGCAATGGGGTTCTCTTTTTATGGACTGATTCTTTACTGTGAATTTACAAATCAAGATGGTTTAAATCTTTGCATTTCTAAATGGAAGAAAATCTTTGAACTTTCCTGTAACCTGTGCTTACTAGTAGACTGGATATAACTTCATTAGAGAAGCTTCTGCTGAGGAACATAAATACACGATAAATCAGTATTCCCATTGTTGCATTTTTAAATGATTTTACTATCTTAATTTAATGATAGCTTATGCTCCTAGCAATAAAATATTGTCATAACAATATTTTTTTATTTGTTCTTCAGACTTATTGAAGCTTTCTATGATCCTTAGAAAGGGATAATTATGTATATATAATGTTTAAAAAAATCAATTTTCTCTTGTTTTATATATTTTCTTAAAAATTTCAAATTGCTGCCTTCACCCTATAACTAAGTTGAAATGAGCTAAAATTTTGGTCCTTAGTCTTGACTGTGTGATACTGGTTAAAAATGGATAAAGCAGTACTTTAAGAAATCCAAAATTTAATACGCTCATTTTGATCCGTTTCTTCTGCTGTAGAAGTATATCTATTCAGATGTAGTAAGCATGCAGATATTATCTTTATAGTGTTATTATTTAAAACTATCTTTGCTCATTTCTAGTTCTTAAGCAAATAAAAACTATCATTTAATTTGTCATAATCCATTGTAACAAAGTTTAAAATAGTTATTTGTTGTTTTTTACAATGACTTTTCTATCCTGACTTCATTTCAAGTTACTCATTGAGTCTTTAAAGAAATAATAAATAAAACAGATGGACATCCTTTTAGTGTGAGCAAATAAGACAGGAAATCATCCTCTCTGATAACATACTAAAAAGCAGGAAAAGAGAGGCCAAAGGAACAAGAACAAAATAAAAAGAAAGTGGACTTCCTAGCCAAAAAACACATGGCACAGAAGCGGACTTAAGTGGACTTGTGAAGTCATTCAGTAAGCCTATATTGCAGATTTTCAGAAAAACAAAATTTTCTAAAAACTGCCGAGGCTGACTTGCTGCTGTGAATTATATTCATGGCAGCACAAAGATCAGTCTTTTGAACCTACAAATAAATGAGTCTTGGCTAAAATCATTGTGGGGAAAACATAATATATTGCTTTCGAATGTTATATTCTATGTGCTGTAAAACAGGAATTTTCTCTCGTTCCCGCAAGACCATAAACACTGCCGCTTTTCTTCTTAGCACCATGAATAATAGGCAAGTTTGCAGCCAGCAGCAGGAAGTCAGCAGGACTTTGGAAATGAAATGATTTATGGTAAGGAGGCAATGAGTTTGTAAAGTATTTTGTACCTTCATCCTGCTAGTTGCCTCTCTCTTTTAGCTTCTCCTCCTCCCTTTACTCTTCTTTAGATCCTTCCCTTTTACTTGTTGGTGTTGTTTTTTGTGTTTACTCACTTCTCTCCCATTGTAGCTTTGTATCTTTCCTCTTTTTTTTTTTTTTTTTTATCTTCTCCTATTAATAAAAGAACCATTAGCTGTAAGGTTGCTTTCCAGAGCCAAGGAATTCTTAAGATACTTTTTCTGGTCTTGACAGCAGTCAAGGTCTGATGTACTTGGAATCAAATTTCAGGGCCCAGATAGTCAAGTATTTGATTTTTCAGATCTTCCATTGGTAAAATAGGTTTTATGTTTCTGGACCCAAGGCCTCCTTGAGATTGCTAGCATCTGTACTTGAAGCAGAAGACTCTTTTGGGTTAAAATCCCCAGTTCAGTTGTGAGTGTATCGGGATGGGAAAAATGGAAGAAAATAAAATAAGCAGAAGGCACATTACGTAAAAGAAATACTTATGCTCAGGACATGAATTTGCCAGCTGGGCTAAACTACACTTAAAATGCCGAGAAGGCTGGAAAATTGATTTTCAATTGAAGGAGAACTGTTGCTGACTTTGAAGAGGAAATTAGTTTTAATTTGTTAGTGAAACAAACAAATTGGTTGTGAAAAATAGATAGTAAGTAGACTTCATTCTGTTATCCTTAGTTGGGAAGGCAATGAAAATGTGATCAAAATTTTTCTCATTCCCCACACTTCAAAATAAAAGGATTTTTGTTGGGAATGGGCGGTGTTGAAAGTAGACTGACAGGTGGCTAGAGGAGAATAGACTAGAGGAAAGTTGTTTTTTACTTTGAAATGAAGGTAGAAGAAAAAGGGAAAATGTATAATTAATGAAGAAAAAGACAGATGAGATGGCAAAAAGATGCAAGCAAGTGTAGGTATATCAGAGGTTCTGTATTGAAAGTGCAGACAGTACAAATCCCTATACGTTTATTTGTATTTGTTTTTAACTTTAGCTACTCCTGTAAACATTTAACAACTGCTAACAGTTCTTAGAATGTACTAGTAATTTAAAATCTCAGTGGTGTTGACAGTGGAGGAGTGCAGTGTTGTGGTAACAACTCAGAGGCTGTCTTTTGTAGCCTCCTTATATACAGCTGGTACCATGATAGACTTTCAAGGCTGCTGTTCTCTCTGTCTTTGAATGTGTAGCTCATTCTTGCTTCACCATGGTTGAGGGCTACTCACTCTTGTAGTATGTGAGCCTTAAGGAATGTGAAGGTTTCTTTCCAAAAAAGAAGTTTAAGCAACCTTGCTCTTTGTTTTATTGCATCTCTGTTTTGCTGTCACAGATGCTGTTTTGCAATCATGTTTTGTGATCTCTCCTTTGCTGTTTGTTCCTGCTGACTTTTATTTCCTTTTCTTTTCATCTCTTAATGGGTGAGGTCCTTTTGAAGCTGTCACTAAAGTATGAGATTAGAACTAATCATGTGCAATGATTTTCTTATATATGTATCATACATAATTGCACATGCAGTATTTTCAGTAATATACTGTATAGTTTCAGTGCTTTTGTAAGAGTCTTTTTTGCAGTGTTAAATTACTTATGTATTTGTCTACTACTCCATTTGTAAAGCTATTGCATACCTCTTTGGAGCATGTGATTAATTGACATCAGTGTTAGAAGAGTCCCATGCTTTCAAAATTTTAATAAAGTATTAGAAGTATTATTAACTGACATTGCTTCTTCTGATTCGATATATTTGAGAAGTATTAACATTTAGCAAGCTGATCATCAAAATGCTATTACTGGACAAGCTCACACAAAGGCTTTAGCAAATCTCATTATATGATTACAGACATATTTAAAGTATTAAATGATGTGTACAAGTAAGAAAAAAAAATGGCAGGTCAACTGTGGATTACACAGACAGTGTGTGTGGATAGTTTGTCTTTTCATTTTTGTCCTTGTATCTTGAAAGTCATAGTTGAGTAAAGAATTCTAGTTGTCATGTTTTCTGTAAGGACTACTGTAATAATTAGGCTGTTTCCTTGGAAAAAATATGTGATATCTAGAGTTGGTAACATAATGTCAGAACTGCAGTTGTGTTATTTTACAAAGAAAGTAGAAGATGAAAAAAAATGCCTATGTGAGTTTAGCTTGCTCATAGTGCTAGAACTAAAAGATTGTAATGCTATGGTCTAAACTAAATCATGAATTGATAGAAATGAAATAGTTGGCAGTGCACTTGTGAGAAGAAGTTTGGCCATGCTACCTTTAATGCTAGCCTGAAAAATGAGTCTTCTAGAACCAGTTTTTATATGTTTCTGGAGTTTATGTAGATTTCTAAGCTAATCTGCTTCCATGCTAGAAGGCAATGTCTAACTGGGGCCTTGATAGTCATGCATGAATAACTTGATCTCTGCTTTATACTTCTAAGGAATTGTTTCTAACTACTGACTTGCTAACTCTTTTACAAGAAAATACTGCATATTATCAGCTCCAAAAGCACTAGTTGTAAACTACTGCTGAGTGATAAGCAAGTGAAATACTAGGGAGACTTAGCTTTTTGTAGTTTCTTTTTTCTCCTATAGAAAGTATTGAAGGGGAAAAAAAGTCTTGAAGAGAAGAATTAATTCCTTTGAGAAATCCTCCTGTTAGGAAAGGATGGAAAGGGAAAATGGGAAGTGGAAAACAGCCCAAACAAACAAAGAAAACAGAATTTAAAGCAGGAAGAATTCACAAAATATTAGCGATATACATGCAAATAGAAAGGACAGAAACTATTTTTTTTTTTGCGGGGGGGGGGGAGGGAAGCCGGGGGAGAGGAAGGGAGATTTTTCTGTTTGTTTGTGTTTTGTTTTTTGTAATTGCTTGTAGAAGAGAGGAAGAGTAGAAAACCAGAGGGAAAAGTTGAACAGAATCCAGCTGCTGTAGTAATTTTAATTATGCCAGTCTGGAGGCTCAGCTTCTAAAGTACTTTGAGGCTTTGTGGGCAATGTATTTGCATCTGAATGATAGACAGGTTTCCTTGCTTATGTGTATAAGTCACACTATTGCATTGGAGAAGCTGACCTGACCTGACTGACTGACCAGTAAAGAGGATCCTCTTCAGCTGAGCAAAGACAGTGTGGAAATGATTGATTTGAGAGCAGCTGTGGCCCTAGGAAGAGAGTTTAACTACAAGGCAGTTTTGCATTTGTGAAAGGAAAAAAATGAAATGCATTTCAGCTGTTCTGTCCATAGCTGCAAATACACTTGTCTGAATGATCATGTTGCTACTTTAATAGGGTCTGATGTTGGTTGATGTGTGAAGACATTGTGGCTGTTCAGCTGTAATCCCCATATTAGAGACACGACAGAAGTTTATTGTGCAATGCGAATGTTATTGGCAAATCCATAAAAGCAAAATATAAAAGTATTTACAGGGTTGAGGTAGCAAGTAGAATCCTGGACTCCACCATATTATTCTGGAGAAGTCATGATAGAGTGGAAAGCAGCCAGCAAAAGGAGAAACACAGGAAAATCTCATTAAGTACGAAGGAAAAGTCTTTTGTTTTTAGTATAAGGGTGATCAAATATTGCAACAAATTGTCCAGAAAGGTGGGTAATTGTGAATCTCTGTCCACAAAGAATTTTTAAACCTGTCTGGGATGTGTCCCTAGCCCAGCCAGGGGAAAGCTGACTGCTCTGATCATATGTCCAACACCAATCCTTTCCAAACTATATTAGTCTAAGATTCCTTGTTATTAGTTGCCATGTTATCCGTCTTTATCATCTTCACATGGACAGGTTACAGTAACAGTTGTGACTTGTCCTTGCTGCTATATAAAAGTTTTATTTTTTTGCGCTAGGGAAAACTGAATTGCACTGCACATGTGTTTGTCCGTGTATGATCAGAATCCAAGAATAAATAATCCTACTGGATTTTAATTCCCTATTGATAATTAGTTTGAGAGTGAATAAGGACAGTATCCTCTTTAAAATGTCTATCTTCATCCCTTTGTTTAAGGGGAATGTAGTGGGATACAAACTCAAAATCCTTGCAAGAGGCTCCTGAACAATTACTGATTTGATCAACTTAAGTGTCATACAGTGAAATAAGTGTGATTATGGCCTTTCCTCTATAAATTTTTTTTTTTTTTATTCCCTTCTCAAAGAATAGAAGCTTTCACTGTGAACTAGCTTTGCTTAACCCTATCTGCTGTTTTTCCAATATGTTCAGAGAAGCTTCCAGTTTCAGTGGTATTTTCGTTGAGGAATTATTTCCGTACCAGTTTATGTTGGTATATGACTAAGCCACGTTCCTCTACACTCGCTTGTGTCTACGCTAGCATTCCTGTGACTGTAGAATGAGCAAGTGCAGAGAGCTGATCTTGCTGAAATCTTTAAAATAGCTTCAGCTGTAGTTGGTTTACTGAATGTTGTCACTGTGCAAATACAAGTGCTGGAAAGAGGTAACAAGTAGGAATGCCAGGTAAAAGTGAGAGTGGGACTTTACTATTCCAAGTTTCCCCTAGTTTAAGGTGCTGTGAAACCGCTGTGCTGTAAGAGGAAACTAGACTGCATTAACAAATTTGAAATATTTTTGAGTATATGTGATACTTGAGTTAATAATTACATCATTAATCTTAATTTTTGGTGGTGATAAAACAGAAGTGTAGCAGGCTTTCCATTTACTGGCATTACAAATGGAGGTCAAAGTGTAGCTATTCATTTTTTTTATTGGTCAATGGTCTGTTACTGCAACAGGGGCCTCAAAAAAGGTAAAGTTTTATTATATGCTTTAAATTGAAAGAAGTAGTGTGGGTCTTGAAGTAATTTGTAATCTTATGTTTGATCTGTGAGACAATGTGGGCTCTTTACTGTCTATGGTTTATGAAGTGAAAATTGTAGGTCTGCAAAACCAATGTAAATGAATAATTCTTTCAGTATTCCTACCTGTGTTTTAAGTGTACATGAATCTATTTACTTTTTAAAATATGGTTTAAGTGGTAGATGGATTTGTTTACATGCTGAAAAGTTAGCTTGTATGCCAGTTCATGAGGAACACAAGCATATTATAATTTTCCTTTGGACTTTTAAAATCAATACACTGATCCTACAGGTATTGGAAATACTGTTTGAAATTGCAGTAATAATAATGGTTAACAGTTGCCTCCCCTGCTTTAACAGGTTTCTTAATAGTACATTTCTTTCAATACCGTAAATTAATCTGATGATTTCAAGATCAGCATTTTATTTTATTTTTTCTTTTTTTCCCCCCACAGAATTTCAGTTCATTTGAGCCACTTCGAAATCTTTCCATGTGTTAGCAATATATGAGCAATATACTCTAGCATATGAGTATTGACAAAACATGTTTGTGGTGTGTCACTTTGTGCATGTGTCACATTTACTTACTTACTGTTTTCACCTTACATTACTAATTAAATGCATATAGTGTGTGTTAATTAGTGCCATTTTGAGATGCAGGCTTTCCCATTCATACAGCTCTCTCTGCTGGTCATCCAGTATATCAGAAGTGCACCACCATAAGCAAATGGCAGGTAAGCCTGCTGCCATTAGCATATTTCCATCCTTTCTTATTTATGGATTAAGAGAAGTTAATAAAGAAGGCTGGTTACCACCATCCTCTTCGAGTCCTTTCTAGTAGATCTTAATGGACTTAGGCTGTGTAATTCTGCCACTTCCCATGTTGTATTCCAAATGAGTCAATGTCCTTGCCAAATGAATTTCAGTTCTGCCTTATAATCTTACAATCTTGCTGTCATGCTCTGTATCTTCACTCAAGCAGGAAATGACCTTCTTTTTCTATCTCTTGTCCTGTTTACATAGTGATTTAGTATGGTGTTAATTTATGTTTTGTAATGGCTTATCTTTCTTATATTTTATCCCACATTATATTATGCAAGAACTGCACATAGCTTATTTCTGGGCCCCATACATTTTTTTCCAGAGGTACTGCTTAGGATTTTGTATCATTATTTGGAAGTTGACTTAATGAGTGTCTGATAATGGTTCCTTTGACTTGCTTCAATTCTGATCCTTTTTACTCTCTGGGTCACAGAAAAAGCAGATTGCCTAGTTGGTAAGATGAGAGAGAGAAAAGTTGTAGAAAGTGTTTAGAGAGAGGGAAATATTAGAAGAGCAAAAGGAAATTGGGAATTGTGGGAATTGGAACATGGAAAATGAAGAATATTCTGTGATCTTCAGGGGGATTTGCGGAGGGGGAAAATATGGCTAACTGAATGAGCAGTAGCCTCCTAGAACACTGAAACACCTGCCTGTCTGATAGTTTTGCTGTTTGAGGGCCAGAACAATTTTTAAAATGGCCCAACTTCAAATGGAATCAATGGGTCTTTGGTACTTGAGTGATTGTTGTATGACTGTATGTCAACTATGACCTTTCCCATGCTTTATAAACCTCTGAAAACATGGTAGAAATTTGCCAGAATATTTATGAAGCAGTGTAGTTCATGATGTACAATTTAAATAAGAGATTATTGTTCATCCAGAATATTAATCTGTGAGAACATTGCCCATCAGCATATTTCTACATAATCTCTGTGTAAAATATACGCTTGATCTTTCACAGTTTATATACAAGAAAAGTTTTAAAATATCGAACAATACTTTTTTTTTGATTAATAGTGTTTTTTGTAAGCAAGAAAACACTTCTGTCTTGGAAGCTTTGTAAACACTAGGTTTGTATTTTTGGTCTCAAAAAGGTCAGTAATCAGCAGCTGCTTTAGAAGTTAGGACTGAATGTTTCATACCGTTGAAACTTCCTTGCTTTAAAAATAGAAAAGTATGCTTAATAGAAAACTATGAAATATTAGATGTTGTAGTAGTAAATGACATTTGTGAATCATGCAGCTGATTCATGTATGTTTGTAACAAAAATAAATTTTGGATATCTTTAAAGTATGTATAAAAATGTCCAGTCCATCTTGTGGTTAGTTAACATTTATCACTTCATAGGAAAGGATCTATGCCAATAAAAAAAGAAAAAACATTTTATTACGTAACATTTGTTGTCCAATGTTTCCCTTAGAATGTGTTTTCCTGTGTTTATTAATGTTTTTCAGCTACTCAGAAATTCTAAACTTGGCTCCAGACTTTTCTGCATTGGAAATATGCAAACACTGAAAGATAGTTTTGGACTCTAAATACAAGACAACACGCAACCAGTATAGACAGATTAGGGAGGAGATCATTTGCCAATAGGGGTGAAGTCAGCAGCTTGACTTTAACACCTTTTTAGGGCTTTTTTTTTTCCTTTTGTTTTATGTTTTTTTTTTCTTCTTACCTGTCTTTGTCTTTCTCCATTTCGCTTTTCTTTCCCCTTTCCTCCTTTTTTTTTTTCTTTTTTTTTTCCTGTAGTTAAAGAGCCTTTAAGGTGGAAGTTGAAGATAAATCTAAATCTATGATTGGCATGATGGATGTCTTATGGAGATATTCTCTTCACATGAAAAGTGACTTAATGTGCTTCTTTTGAGTGGGAAAGGGAAGATTGCTGGTATAATAGGCCAGTGTGGATGAAGATCTCCTTAGAGAATCGGAAGGGTAGAGGGGAAATTACCTGTGAAGATGGAAGACAGAGCAAGAGGAAAGCATGAGCAAAATCAGAATATATAGTGGAATTAGTGGAAATTACTTCTGCAATGGAATGACTGGATGCATGGGTGAAGGGAGAGCGGTGGGTTTTGTCTCCCTTGACTTCATCAAGGCTTTTGACGCTCTCTCCCATAACATTCTCATGGGGAAGCTCGGGAAGTGTGGATTAGATGAGTGGACATTGCGGGGGATTGAGGAGTTGTTGGATGGCAGAGCTCAGAAGGTTGCGATCAGTGGTGCTGAGTCTAATTGGAAGCCTGTAGTGTAGTCCCTCTGGAGTCAGCTTCTTTATCAGTGACGTGGATGAAGGCACAGAGTCACTCTCAGCAAGTTTGCAGATGATACAGAACTCGCAGGAGTGGCTAATGCACAGCCTGGAGAGTGGGGCAGAGAGGAACCTCATGGAGTTCAACAAAGGCAAGGTCAGGGTCCTGCCCCTGAGAAGGAGCAGCCTCAGGCGCCAGGATAGGCTGGGGTTGACGTGCTGCAGAGCAGCTCTGTAGAGAAGGGCCTGGGAGTCCTGGAGGACAAGAAATTGCATATATGCCAGCAATATGCCCTTGCAGCAAAGGCCAACAGCTTCCTAGGGTGCGTTAGGCAGAGAATTGCCGGCAGGTTGAGGGGTGTGATCTTCCCCCTCAGCTTAGCCCTTGTGAGTTGACATCTGGACTGCTGTGTCCAGTTCTGACTCCCCAGTACAGGAGAGATACGGAGCAGCTGAAGAGAGTCCATAGAAGGGTTATTACAATGATTAAGGAACTGAGAAAATTCTGGGCTTGTTTAGCCTGGAAAAGGGAGGACCGATACTTCTTTAGTGTGCATAAATGTTTGAAGTGTGGATGTATGGAGGATAGGCCAGACTTTTCAGTGGTACAAGTGATAGCATGGGAGGCAACTGGCACGAAGTGAAACACAGGAAAGTCCATCTGAACAAAAGGAAAAACTTCCTAACAGTGAGGGTGACTGAATATAGGAATAGGTTACCCAGGAAGGTTGTAGAGTCTTTGTCCTTGGAGATAGTTGAAAGCCATCAGGTTAGGGTCCTCAGCATCACACAGTAGGTGATCCTGCTTGAGCAGGAGTCTTCAGAGGTCCCTTCCACCCTCAACCATTTTATGATTTTATGAAATACAGAAATTAGAGCATGAGAGCATGATTAGAGCATATAAACACGTCAATTCATGACATGGAGCAAGTACAGGAAAGTGGTGGGAAGAAAAAGAGAGCCAAGAGGAAGACCATTTAGCAGGTTGTTTTGCCTGTGAAGAAATCAGAACAGGAAAAAGTATGCGCAGAGAGAAGATAGTTTGAAGAGGGAGTTAAGCAGCATGGGGTTATGTTATGTTGGAGAGAATGCAATTTCCATGATAAAATGATAGTTTTGGAGAATGCGTACTGGAAGAAGTCAGGCAGATTAATTGCAAGGTGGTTGAGAGTGAAGACAGAAGTAAGAGATTCTTAACTATGGTGAGAAAAAGATAGGGTGTTAGCAGGCTTGGGGATGGAAGTGGAGGGGAGATAAGTAAAAGGGGAGGTAAGGGAGATCCAGTAACTGTATTAACAGACTATAGAGAAAGAAAAGTAAGTGAGAGGTAGCCAATGCTGGAGTGGGAACATTGTGAAATAGCTGATGGAGTCGTGGGGCTGAAGATGGTAGGTGGGAGATGCACTACATGAGAGAGGAAGTTGGGACTGCTGCTTGAGGGAGGCGTATTGCAGGGAATGGCTCTTTGGTTGACTGGAAAAATTAAGTCAGATCAAATTAAATGGGAAGTCAAAGAACAAAGCATGTTTAGTGATAAGAATATTATAGTAAGGAATTGATCCGTGGAAGTTGAGGAGGAGAGAGGTTGTGTATTATAATAGATGATAAGAACAGAACATGGGGTAATGTACAGCAGAAAAAAATATTCTTCTTCCCAGTAGAGTGTTATCTTGATTTGTTTGTATTAACAGTAAGAAATGATTGTATTGACAATTTTATCCTTAGAAATGACATCAGGAACATTTTGGTCATGGCATGAATAGGCAGTAGAAGCTAATTTAATATGTTAGCAAAAATTGTAAAATATTATATTGTATTTTAAAAGTTAGTTTTGAAAATAAACTTTTTCTTCTTTTAAAAGATCTTGAATGTTATGATGAGGCAATGTGTCATAATAAGAATAGGAATTTTTTGCAGATCAATCACTCTTCACTCAGCACTCACTAAAGAAAATGAAATGTGGTGGCTTTCTTCCCTAATTCTATGCGAGTGTGCTCTCTCTTGTTTTTTTTTTTTTTTTTTTTTTAAAAAACTTAGCAGTTGCCAATATCTTAGTTCTTCCAAGCAGTTACTGCTTTTTTCTCGCTGTTCTTGTGTGTTTTACTTTTAAAACTTAGCAGCTGATAGTATCTTAGTTCTTCCAAGCAGTTTCTGCTCTTTCTTGTTTCATGTCTGTGTTGATCAATGCCTAAAACACAGCTGTAGGTCTTTCTCTGTCTCTTGGAAATGGTGCAGAGGAGAAACAATTTAACTATTATATAAGCATATGTGTACCGGGAGCAAAAAACATAAGGAAAAAAATGCGTAAAATGTTTAGATGTAGCAAGGCTGGCACTTCTAAAACTGGGAAAGAAGGAAGGGAATAGCTGTGTGAAGGCAATCTTAGCAAATGTTTAAATACCTTTGTGTCGTAAGTCACAGATATGAGATTCCTGAAAAGTCCAAGGAGGTCTTGTGTGGTATCAATAAGGAGTGCGGTAGTTAACACTGTGAAGAAAAGCACTCATTTTACCTATCTTCAAGTGTTCTTTCTGAAGTATATAGAGATGATTTGATTTACTCCTGGTTTAGGAAGCTGGCGAACCACCCATTTCTGTGAGATTATATGAGGGAAGTACTGCTGTAGACTGATGCTACTCATGCACTCCTTCCTTGGCACCTTAACCATACTTTTAAAGAGAGCTTGATATGACTTCTCTGATCCTATATTGCTGTTTCTAAGCAAACATCTTGAAAAATACTGTACTTGAGAGGGAGTTAAGTCTCAAGATCGTGTTCTCCAATAGTAGCTTAGGTGCGGAATAAGTACAAGAGGATTATTGAGTGGATAATTAAAAAACAAAATGAATCTAAAATCACACAGAATGTGAAACATCATGAGAAATTTCTGCCTTTGGTGTTACAGGTGATTCTGAAACTTGTCAAAATATGTAAGCAAAGTTTGTCAGTAAACAGAAAATGTGTTTACATGCAAATACTCAAGAAAGCATACATGACCTATTATATGGAATGAAGTTTGTGTGCATATTTAAAACTGTTTCAAAAGGGCTGTGGGTATGTCTTGAAGAGCCGCAGCTGCTGGAGCTAAATTCTCTGGGGGTATAATTTCAAAATAGGAGTTGGATTTACAGATGTCCAAATGGTTGTTACATGGTAGTCTATTAGGGAAGGCAGGATTGAATGCCTGATGCAAGTGAAAGGAATGGAGCGGATGAACTAATTTAGGAAAAAACATTTCATAACGAGCGAGTGTGAAGGAAGCGAACATTTCCTTCATTGTTTGCTAGCTATTAGCAGACTGTAGGTCCTCCAGAAATGTTTACTGTTGTAAGCATATGAGCATATATATAAACATACAAATGTATATATGTTTCACTGTAGCAGTGAAAGCAATGCTTTCGACTGCATAGACCAGAAGATATTAAAGGTCAGAGAATGGGGGTGGTTTGCAAGGAATCAAGTGTTTGGTTTAACTTGTGAAATAAGAAAGATTCCCTGTTCTGGGAGTTCGGAGAAGAAGGTAAAGGGAAGGCAGTGGTTGAAGCGCATGCAACAAAATAGCTTCTTGATGATGCAGCTTTGCAAAAAATGTGGCTCATGTCTGTTTTCTTTGTTCATAAATTCATACGTCAGAATGTGGTGTGGCAACAAGTACTAATTAATTTCTATTGTGCTGTCTATGCTAGTGGAGAGTAGTTTCAGTCACATGAAAGGAAATGCTTGTCATCAAATTACAATCCTTTAAAGATTGTATCAAAAGTTACTATATTGTCTAGTATGCTTACAGTTGCTGCTTAACTTCTAGTAACAGTTGTGAGCTGTATGCCGGGAAGTATTAAGGAGATTGAGAAATTTAGCAGTCTTTTTCCTGTGGAGAAAGTCCTTGAGTCTCTGTGAGTAGTCGGTAATAAATTCCTAGCATGCCCTGATGTCTGCAGGGAAACTGAAGGTGGCTGTATTCTGCTATGGTACCTATTGATCTTAGAATGACATACTGATATAGTTGATTTAAAAACAAAAAAACACTGCTTTTGCCTTGTGGACAAGTGCTTCAAGTTTAAAAAGAAAAAAAAAAAAAGAAAAATAACAGTCCCCATGTCTTTAAAATAGTTTTATTTTAATAATTTGTGAATTCTTCCCCAAAAACAGGTTACTTATCTTTATTTTTCCACAAATCCACCATAAATATACATAGTACAGATGTCCTTTTCCAGAGAAATGCCTGGCTGATTGTTGTTAATGCGTTTGGTTGGCCATTTCGGCAGTTTGTTTAGTATTCCTGGAATACTTAGCACACCTGCCCCAAGCCCACTCGCATTTAGACTGGGTATTTTAAAAGATATGGGGAAAGCCAGATAATTCCTTGCATGCAAGAAGGAAAACTGATCTACCTGAGCAGACAGACTGCCTGAGAAACATTTGAACAATCCCCTGTTCAGCTAATAAATTCCCATGTGTGAACTGGTAGACTATGCAGAACCATTTGTTCAGTTCTGTTCTGTTTTGTATGGACCTGGGGGAAAGCCAGGTGATTGTAATTGCTTCCAGTTTGGCATACTGTGCATTCCAGGTGGAATGAAAATAGCACAGCTAGTTCCCCATCTCTTCTTTTTGCTTGAGGGTAGCAGATCATGAAGTTCCTGGCTGGAACCACTGGGTTTAGCACTGCTTTATTTTCCGAGAAGAATACTTTGCTACAAGTATTCACTGTTCTGGTTACTTTCTGTAGAAAACTGAGGTCTCTGTGACAGGTAGTATTTTTCAGTAGTAGACAATTTTTGTTCTGTCTCTGGAGATATGGTCCATCGTCCATCCCCTTGGGCAACTCTGTATGTAGAGCTTATATCTGAGGAATAACAGGCACCTTCAGTGTTTTGTGAAGTTTGTGGAGGATACCAAGTTGCAGACTCAAAAGCTAATTTGGAGATCCTTATTCACTTAGTCCTACTCAATCACTTAGTCCTACTCAATGACTTTACTGCTCAAACCTTCTATTTTTCTCCTCAAAAGTATTTCTGAAGGCTTACTTTTCTCATAAATATCTTTCCTGTCTCTTCTCATTTTCTTTTAAAATAAAGATGCATCTCATTTGTTTTACCTTTCAGAATCGCGGATTAGAAATATGAGCAACATGAGAGTAAGATATATAATTTTAGGCTTGGCCTTAATAGCCATCCAGGTGTTTCCCATTCCCTCTCCCCTTTTAGAGGGAAAGAGATGACAGAAATCTTCGGCTTAGAGATTCATTCCTAGAGGATCTGCAATGTGAACAAATCTTCCTTTGTCTATTTCCCTGGCATGCCTTTAGTGGCAGACTGCGTGGATAGTGGTGGAAGAAGAAAAAAGAATATTTGATGAGTATTGAAGTCATAATTCCCATCCCTTTCTGCCCACTCCCCTCAAAATCTGTGTATTAGAGACAGCTCCTCTGCCTTTTTTTTTTTTTTTTCTCTTTCTTACAGGGAGCTGTGGTTTGTACACCATGGAAATTGAAGATTAATAACCTTGTTATTTGCTGTAATAAGAATCCCATCCTCTGTGGTATGGAATGTGATCCTTATAATATATCTTGTGCTCTCTAATCTCTTTGCCTGGGAATGCCAGTCAGAATTTGCAGAACCCTAGTTAGTGGTTGAGGGATCTTACATTAGGAAAAAATAATAGTTATCAGCTCACTTTGAGTTTGGGGTAGCAGAGTCTGATCAGAGGGGAAGGAAAGAGTCTTATATACCTAGACAGAACTGTAGACATGGAGAAGAGAAAGTGGGACTGATGTTAACCTTGTTTCCAGTTTTCTTGATTTCTGGCTGGTATGACCCTTGTAGTATGTGGTCTCCATCCTGCACTTGAACTAAGGCTTCTACCTTTACTTACCTCCTTTCCCCTTACAAAGTGTCTCATCTCTCTGTCGCTGCACACATCAGAAAAAAAAAAACATGATGAGAAGGTCTTTTCCCTTTTGACCCTATAACATGATTGAAATCTCTGGTTGCTCAAGCAACGTTTGAATTTAGAGTCAGCTTGTGTTAAAAGTTTTCTTAAATCTTTATCTGTAGAAGATCTAGCTTTATGCTCTAACTGTCAGCTTTTGGTATCTGTCATCTCATCCTGTTTTCTCTATTAGTTTTATCATGTTTTGCCCAAAGGTTCTGTCTGTAATGTCCATTCCTGCTCTCCTTTCTGTCAGAAAGCAGCCACAACACACAAAATGGGCTGAAGTCTTTGAGTGTGACTCAGCTGCTGTGTCTACATTGCTTAACAGGAGATACTCTTAAGAGTTGAAAAATATGGGTTTCATGAAGACACTATGTTAGCTGGAATGGAGTCCTTCACCAAAAGATGAATCCTTCTCTTTTTTATACTGTCTTACTGTCAACAGCAGCAAGTGGCTGGTAAAAGAAAGGGCAAGGGAGAAGCCCCTTATGCTGTGTTCCTTCATCACTATTTGATTTTAGTGGTCATTAACAGCCGTTACAGATTATGATGGTTGTTAAACTATCATAACTCCTTTTATCAGAAAGAGATTGACCAAAAGTTTGACACCTCTTGTGGTTCTGCCAGGGCCTTTCTAAAGGCCTAGCAGGTTCTGTCCCAGCATTTAGTATGCTTACATGTGGTGGTGGTGACATCTATGTTCTGATGCCAGCAGGTTGATGAGGCCAAGGAGCAAATGGTGATGATGTTTACAAAGAGTTTAAGGTGGAAAAAAATGCTAAAGGCATTAACGTTATTTCTTTTAGAACTCCTCGGGATTTGCCCTGAATGGGGATGGAAACATATCAAAGTCAAATTTATGTGACCTTGTTATTTAGATGCTTGGAATGATGCAGAGGTAAATACATGCTAATGGTATTTAGATCAGTACCACAGAGCCAATAGGAATCTTAATTCTGTTGAGGGCATGTTGAGGTGTACCTGTGACAAGGGTGGTTGTGGTAGTGCTGCACCCACTAGAGTTCAGTAGAGTGAAAATTGTATGAAGAGTATTTGTGAAGGAAAATCCTGAAAGCAGTTGGTAGAATCATCTTGTGGGGTACCTTCAAGATGTGTGCTAGATCTCTCATCTATGCCTTTTTTTTCATAATGCCTTTTTGTTTTGTTTTTTAATACTTGTGCTGTTGGTGTTGAGCTTGGTGTTTCTGGGGGTAGAGAGGCTTCTCTTTCATTCTCCTCACTGAGTTTTCTATATGAACATGAAACTGACATGCTGCTTGTGGGGAAACTTGTGGTAAGGGTTGAATTTTAAAATGGGTTTTCTTTTGCAATGTTTAAGCAGGTCAGAGATTTCAACAGCACTTCCTTTCTGCGTTAGAGGTCTTGTTACTTCATCTTTCATCTACTTACCTTCCTTGAAAGGAATTATGAGCTCTTGCATTCTTTCTGTAGAAAAGAACACAATTTGTTACCTTAAGTCCTTTTGAAAACAAGGGATTGCATTCAAGTTTGACCTACCAGTGTCTCACAATGTGAACATAAGCAAATAGTTTAGACTCCTCGTCCTTCTATTACATCTAAAAATAAGGCATATAATGCTGTTTTATCTGGACTACTGTGAAAAATTACCCTGGTACTGAAGTGCAATGCAGACTGAAAATGTGAAAATGACTGTGCCTACTTATGGAATTACGCACATTGCCAAACAATTTCTAGAATAGTGGAAATAATGTTGTGACACCGAGAATAAGTTTGTCACTGTTAGAAATTTGTTCCATCACATGCAGGAGAGCTGTCTTGGTTTTTTGCTTTGTTTTTAAGTAAATTTAGTAGCAAAAAAAATACTCACCCTAAAAAATATGTACACTGCTCAGAGGGGTGTAATTCCACTATGTGTAACTGCTCTATGCAATGTCTTGTTTGGTTTAAGAAAATGAAACTCAGTTCAGTTATAATTTGATGAATTGGCAGGCAAATATCTTGTTTGGCTTGGATCTAGGTATAAGTGGACTGTTTTTTCGCATGTACTAGTGGTCAAAGTCCTTTGTGTGTGCCAATGAAGAAGAAAAAATACATTTGAATTATTTACTGGTAGATGACCAGAAATGGTGTATAGTAAGGGTAGGAGCTAATAGAAGGATATCCATTTTTAGAAACGGAAATGGTTGGCAGAAGACATCGTTTGAATATATCCTTAGAATTTTAATTGGACTCAGCTTCTTAATTGTAGTGAACATTTAAAAAATCCAGTAACTATTAGTATTTATACTATTCTGTAGTTCATTTCTTATGCAGGGTAGATCTGCCATCAGTCACAGAATGAGTGAAGAGAGATCTTGTTCAGTTGTAAAACTCCCAGTTAATTTCAGAGGATCTCAGCAATTTTGTGTGTGAAACCATATGTGCAAAAAGTTCTTAAAATGCCTAGTTTAGCTGATGTCTAGACTGGTCCTGGAGACATATATTGTTCTGTGGAAAAAGAAATCTGGCTGTAATATGGTATTTTTCACTTGTGTTTTTAGACGTAGTTCTGATTAATGTAGGAAAGGTAAAACCACTTCTTCTTCTGTATCGTTTTATTGTATACAATTACTTTTATCAGGCTTTTTTCCTGACCTAGCTAATTGGAATTGTTTGTTTGTTTTCAGACATTGTTACTAAGACAGATTGTTTTTTTGTCATCTATTCATTAGCCATATTTCAAACTATTAGTTTGGAATCCTTAGTCCTTTTCTCTTTTATCTTGAGGGTTGTTTTTCAAATCCGTTGAAGTTTACTCTTTTGCAGAAGATATTTCCTTATTCTTGCAGAGATCTGTCAAACTGTGAATTTCCGAGCTGAGTTAAAAGTGAAAATGGTTATTATCCTGAAAAGTTCCATGTAAAATTGAAATGATTTATTAGTTTGGTGTTGATCTAGAAGGAATCTGTCTTGTTCTGTTGTTTAGAGAATAGAGTATCCTCAATTTTGACAAGGTGAGAGTAGGTAGATTTGGATTCTACATCCATTGTGCAATGGCAGTTGACAATATCACTTTTAAACAAGATGATTAAAATAATATCGTTTCTGATTTTGAGTAGATGTTGTTTTCTGTCTTTTTTTTTTTTTTTCCTGGCATCAGAAAAACTTAAAATGCTGAATAATTGAATTTGTTCAATGGGAATTTTGTAATGTAATTTTTCTTCTAAAATTTTATTAGCTTATAAATACAGTAAAGGTAGAGGTATGTCATTTTTACATTATAATGCCTTCTTATAAAGCAACTGATAAAAGATGCCTCTAAAGATTGTGTTATTGAAATGTAGGAAAGAATACTATATCATCTTTACCATAGGCTATGTTTTAGCTTTACTCTTGCCCTGAGTCCATTAATTTGGATTTGCCTAAAGTGTGTTTTTCAAGAATAAATATACTCATATTTTAAAATCAAGATACACAGTGTGGGCTGTTGCAGATGTTTGATGCTTTTATTTCTGAAATAAATAAAAAAAAATTGTGTTTCTAATAGCTAATTATGTATCTTCAATCTTCAGCCCTGATGTACTATCCTGTCTGCAGTAGCCATGAATGATTATTTTCTTTTTCTTTTCTTGAATTCATATCAGGTGGTGTGAGGGATCTAGGGTTTTTTGTTTGTCTGTTTGTTTTTTTACTGCTGGTGAAGAATTGTTATGTTCTTAATCTCTAGAGCAGCCTTACTACCTTTTAGCATCTAATATCAGAAATGCTGAAGATGGTTTTGTGTCACTCTTATTTCAGAATTCAGGGACGTAAGCAAGATGAACATAGGGAGTTCTTCATAATGGTATTTCTATTTGGAAATACCTTCTTTTCCTTTAGAAGCAATGGATAAAATAGAAAAGATTAGTCTTGCAGTAAAAAAAAAAAGTTATGGATAAGTACTAGGTGCATATGATGAACATTTAACTCTTCTTCAGGGCAAAGAACAGGTGTGTGTTTGTTTGTTTTTTTCCCCTCTTATTATTCCTGCAGAAAAACACACAATATTTGAAATGTTACGTTGGGAAGATAGGGTTATCTTAAGTATACTTTTTTTTTCTTTATTTTAAATAAGTTACTAATTTTGATCAGAATTTTACATCATCTCCATGAACAGCATATTTTTATGACAAACTTTTGTTTACTTTCAGACTTTGGGTCTTTTTTTTTTTTTTTTTTTTTTTTTTTTTTTTTTTTGACAATCTGTGTTTATAGAGATAACATGATCTTGGCACAGCATGTCATGCTCTATCTTTGCGAAAGCTGGCTGCTATTTCAGATAGGGAATGAGTGGAGCCACTTAAGCCATTGATGAATAAGGAGGCATTAAGTAAACTATCAAGCAAGTGCATTTTCCTGAGTTATAAAGATAAAATGTCCACATTGCTATCTTAAATTATTCTACAATATAAAGCTTTAAAATAGTGTATTTTAAAAAATATATTCATTTTAGTATACTTCAACCAGTCTATCAAAAAGTAACAGAGGCTACAATACTTATATATTGCGTAATTGAGCTCTAAATTATTATTGATAGGATTTTGAACTCACTTTTATGGGTTGGATTTTAAAATAGTAGTAATCAGACTTTTCTTCACGGAAATAATTTGTTTTCAAATACTTCTATGGCACTGTCACATGAAGGTTGTAGCTTGAGTGTCACTTGTTTTTCATGGGGGGTGGGGAGGGAAAGTTAATTAATTTGTGTTCGCTTGTAACCAGCCCCTGATTCTGACAGGATTTATAAGTATAATGTAATTCATTCATAGTTTCATCCACTTTAGCACTATTGAAT
This sequence comes from Tinamus guttatus, assembly GCF_059628265.1. Taxonomy (NCBI): domain Eukaryota; kingdom Metazoa; phylum Chordata; class Aves; order Tinamiformes; family Tinamidae; genus Tinamus; species Tinamus guttatus. Next base: position 688,880 of record NW_028288644.1, read on the forward strand.
CTGTATAGGACCAAGTTGGGAGGGGATGTGTACTTATTGTTTGTTTATTTTAAATGACAGGCTTTTAGGCTTTTTGCTAAATAGATTGCTTAGTACAGTAAACTGTAGTCTTGACTAGGGTTTCAGCAACTATTGCAATACCAGAAGAAGCTAAATAAAATTGCAAAAATTTGTATGTATATTGTGTCATATGTAATCATCTTTTCTATAAACAGAATTTATTCACATTCCAATTTACTGTAACTGATATGTCATTGTAAAGAATTCACTTAATTTCCTTTATAAGACTTGAAACTTTAAGCACCTTTCCACAGTAATAAAAGCATTTTGAGGTGTGAATTCACACACAGAATTTTCATCAAGTCTGCCCTATTGATATGTAATTTCCAAACAGAAGCAATTAAAAGAAGTTCAAAAAGCACAGTAGACTGAGAATGTGGCACAAAGGAGACCCTGGAATCTTGCTACTGGCTGTTCTGTAGAGATTGCTGATTCACTCTGACTTATAGGTTATCTTGTTTATGTTCTGACAGCTGTTTTTTTTTTCTCCTTCCTGAAAAGGGCTAATTTGGTGCATCACATGCTTTCAGATTCTTTTCAGATATTGTGATAACTGGGATAGAAGAAATAAGGCAATAGCTTCTTTCGTCTAAAAGTTGTCACCTTTTTCATGACTTTGTCTCAGGATTCACTGTCAGGTGACAAAAATGGGAAAAGGAAAAACTTAAGAGAAGATACAATAGTGGGAACAACTGGAGTGAATTTATAATAAAGAAAACAGCTTTCCTTTCTTCTGTCTAAGCAGAAAAGACTATAGGCTTGATATTCTCCATGATACTTTTACCTGTGTTGCTGGTAAAGTGTACAGTCTGTAAAATAATACTTTTGGCCTCAAAAAAGATTTAGAAGTTTGATAGAGAATAGTAATCTCTGTCATATAGATGGCACTCCAGAGAAAGATGGAACTCCAAAGAGGTATGGCACAGTTTTCTGCAACTATTTTTCTCTATATGTAGGGTGACCCGTTTGGAGTCTGGCTGACTTTTTTTAAACTATGATATTTTTTAATGTAATTTCATTTTTGGAGCTCCTAGATTCTAAATGTGTTGGAAGTGAATAAACAACAAAAGAAAAATAGGTGACAACCCAAGGAGCAAGAAGAAAAAAAGCCCTTACACCATGTTTTAACGGTTTTCCATCTTTCCTCTTTTGTTTGTTTTCTTCCATTTACCTGCAGATAGGTATATCTGCAAGAGGATGGCAATATTATTACCCTTCTCATAATGCTCTGTTCCTAGTTCTCATGAAGAAATTTCTAGCCCTTAACCCATGTGAATTTCTGCATACTATGTAAACACATACAACAGTTACTTTAGAGGCAGTAGTTTCACTAACCTCTAAGGAGGGAAGTGGCCAGACTGGGGAAGTGAGATAAGAAGGCAAGAAAAAAAGAGATGATAAAACTCAGAACAAAAGTACACAGGGGTTTAACTTTTTAAAATCTAGGTTTGGGAGAGGCCTACTGAACACCTGCGTGGCTGTTTTCTTGAAGGAGGGGTTTGATGTGAGGAAATGCTGCATCTTCTGTGAAGGAAGAAAAAGGGCGGGTTTTTTTGTTGTTATTTTTTTCTGCCATGATGTAACTCTGCCTGATGTAACTGTTGTATTGTTGTTTGCACAGAAGATACTTTTTTGTAGATGTGGATCTCCAGAGCAATTCAGTAATTGGAGAGGGAAAAGAACATTGTTGAAAGTGTGACGCTGTTCAGAAGTGCCAAACTACTGCAAATGGTGGGTCTTGGCTGTTCTGTTTCTTCTTAAACTGGTAAGAGACAGACATTTAGCTGACAGCTGCCCGTCTGCCACAGAGCATTCACAGGTCCTCAGAGGTTGGGAGAGGAATAGCAATTTTGAAGTCTTCTCCACTGCGATACCTTGAGTGTCCTCTTGTCCCCACTGCTCGGGTTTTTCAAATCATGACATGAAACATATATGATTTCTGAGAACCTAGTAGAGACTTCTTGATAGCATTGGCTAAACTAGCATTTGCTTTTTAAATATTGATGCTATTCTTTGGCAACTCAGCACTGTAGTAACTACTCTTAGTTCATGTTTTGAAAATTTCTTCAGTTATGAGAGTGAGATTTGTGTTTTAGAAAAGGAAAGCTTACTTTCTTCAGAAATATATTTTAGTACCACCTTCCCCCTCTGTGGTGTGATTAGAAGCAGGAATCTTGCAGTGTGTAAAATACCCAAGCAACTTGAGAGTACTTGCTGCTGCCATTACTCCTTTTGCTTTACTTTGCGCTTTCGATATTGATTTTAACCTATGAATGTAGCTATAAGTGTCATGCGTATCCTTTAGAGAAGGTTGAAGGGTTTTTAACTAAAGCATGTTTCCAACAGAAATGACTTTTCATAGAAGACTTTTTTCTGTTCTAGAGATGAATCAGAATATTGTTTTCACTTCAAAATGTGATTTTTTTTTCTTTTTACTGTTTTTCATTGCTTCCTAATTTCTTGGTAACTCTTGGAAAGCTTTTATTACTACTTCGTTCAGTGCAGGACAGAAGTTCCTGCTGTTTTGTAATTAGCAGCTACTAGACAGAATGTGGTTAATAGGAAGCAAAGTATTTTAGCTTTGACTTGGATGGTTGGTTGGATTTAATCTTACAGATTACAGACTCAATGTACACAAAAGCATCAGCAATTTCTTTTTTTATGTATTTTTGAAAGAATCCAAAGAATCAAATTGAGACCCCGTGCTCTATTTAACCCTTATTTCATGATCAGAGCTCCTTAGCAGAATTTCACATTTGGTATAGTTCATGCAACAGGAGAGGTAGTATGATAAGCCTGTGAAAGTGTCACTTAGCTTTTTTGGCTGCTAGCTAAAAAATTTTTTTAAAAAGTTTTTTTGTTGTTTTCTGTTTGTTTGTTTACAATATTCTAGAGGTCTTTTTCCTCTACTTCAGTTGCAGCCAAGAATATGCAGAGTGGCTTGCTCACTTCTATCTTAAATTTGCTACTGTCATCTTTTATTGTGTTGTTTAAAAGGATATGAGAGATTTGTGTAAGAGAATCATGGGAAATTGAAGACATTTTTCACATACTTCCTGCAAAAGGTCTCTCTGACCTGTTGTAGCTACTGCTCCCATGTCCTCTGTCTACAGCTGTGTAACTAATGGGGGCCCTGTATGGACTCAGATCGTGCTGTCTGGGGAGACAAACTCAGCCAAAACAATTGGGAAATTGCTTGGAAATTTTCTGATGAAATCCTGTCTTGTTGAAACTTATCAGCATGGTGAAACTGAAATGTTTTGCAGATACAGACCAACATTTGGCAAAATTCTGATGGAACCTCGGCAGAGCTGTTCCTGTCGGCAGGTTTCTGATTTGATTGCTTTTCTGGCAATTCACCAACGCGGCAGCATTCTGTGACGACCAGGCTTTTAGGATCTGTCGTACATTCTGCTTTCAGACAGCCCCCGTAGGTTGCGTTCTTTCTGGGATAAGCTACAGTAAGGGCTTCATTCTCTTACGAAGAACCTGGAAATAAGAAGTACGGGATTTCTGATTGTAATAACTGCCTCTCTACTGTTATTCTGTTCATATAACTGGACCTGGCTGGAATCATGACTGTTTCCTTGTGTAAAAGTTCATGGACACTTGCTGAATTGCTGATATAGACACTGGTTTGCCAAGTAAAAACTGTAAGCAAATGTTATCCTCTCTTGTCCTATTTTTTTTTTTTTAGCACATGTTTTGTTACTGATATGTTTAGAGATTTATCATCTTTTTTTCTGTATCTGCAGAATACACCATGTGTGCATTCACATCTTGATATACTAAATATCCTTCTGTGGTATTAATGTACAGCTGACTAAACCGCTAAACTAAATGATTAAATTCATTTAGCCTCATATAAATTTCAGTATTTGTTTTTAATGTGAGTAGTCATTTCTTCTGTGTCCATTACTTGACTTTGAAGCAGGAAAAGTTAAGTTTTAACTCGCTCAAAAAGCAAAATGTATTGGAAAAGATTACCATAACTGAAGACATATCCTTTCTACATTTTATGAAAATGTCTTTAAATATGTTTTACGGCAGGACTTTATATTTCTGTTTTTAAAGGCAGAACAAATGTTGCCTAAGAAAGAAGAGACACATTTTCTTAGTGCAGAAGATAGAATTCAAGAATAGATTAACTGCATTTATAAATGTAACATTTGTTATCTAAGCAATGAAAATGGTTCTTAGGTTTTCCAGATTGCTTGAGTACTTTTAAAGGTATTGTAGTGCACTGTGAGTTTGATAGACTTACTAAAAGAAATGTTTTCTGGTAAATTTACGGTGTAAAGATATGTACCTTTTGCTGTGAATTTTTTGTGCACGTGAAATGTGAACTGATGATGAATAGTATGTTCAGATTGAGCAAATGTTTTTAAGAATACCTTTTTTTTTTCTTGAGAGAGCAGTTCACTTAACATGCTGTTACTTTAAAGATACTGCTTTTGTAAAGTAGTAAAGATATGCATTTGTCTCCTTGTATTTAAACCTTTGTGCCTAAGAAAAGAATCAAGCTACATACATAAAGCAAACATGTGAGGAATACTGCATATCGTATGTACAATAAGTTATAATGTTAAAAACAATAAATGTTTTTAAGTGTTTAAAGTTTTCATAGCATAATAGGACATGCTGGATGTGCATCATAACAAAGTTTAATTGTTCTTTTGTAGTCTGCATATTCAAAATTTACCCTGGAGATATTCTGAATATAAAGTATAAAAGAACAAACTAAACAATGCAATCAGAAGTGGGAAATTGACTGACTTATTCTAATCTTACTGAAGATTTTTTTTTAAAAAAAAGTTTTTGTGGTTTTGTGAGAAGACCCGTAACATTAGTAAGTGCTAATGGGAGAATATCAGTAGGTTCTAAATAATGTGAAATATGTTAAGAAGTTTTGTGAGACATTTCTAGCATCTTACTTATGTACTTACCTACATAAGGTGTGTGAAGGCTTTAATGTGAAAGTTCTTTTCCCCTTTTAAGGTAGGGTATGTGTATAAGCAGATGGAAATTGTATACATTTTTGTAATTTTCAGGTTTATACAAGGTAATAAATATTCAGGACCTGACAATGACAGGTAGATGGTCTATATATCCACTTCCTTGTGAATAGAAAGAGCTTACTTAATCTTACTCATCATTTACTTATAAATTGAAAATAAAAGATACTCAGTGACATAGAACTACTAGTTGTATTCATAGGAAATATAAAAGGCTACTGAGAAGAGACTGTGTTCAGGTTGTTTCAGGTTCAGTCTTTTGCTCAGCATAACAAATTTCATTTTGTGTTCTTCACAAATTATGGCAATTGGATAGATGATGTAGGAATTCATAACAACTGGGTTTAATTAGACTCTTAGGTTTGTTTCAGAATTGGGCATTTAAATCCTTGCATTTGCCAGAAATACCAGCTGACTTGATCTGAGCAAATAGAAGGAAAGTGTATGGAGAAACAAGATTGTTAACAAAGTGCTGCCCTGCCAGATTGCAATGAGCAGGAATATAGGTGGGAATCTGATGAATTCTGCTTCTAATAAAGCAAGTTGTGTCAGGTAAAATTAAGTTAGCCTGAATGTGTGCAGTCTGGGTATTTTTATAAGGTTTTGTTGCTAAGCCTATTTTTAATAAGAAGGTCTGTAGATTTATACAGAAAAGGTGCTTCAGTTTTCATTTTAAGATGTTATGATAGCCACAATAATTCAGTTTTTCCTTGTGGAATTTCTTTGCATTTTATCCCATCCTATGACCTGTTCTCCCATAAGCAAATGATCATTTTCCTATTTGGCATATGAAGTATGATAGGCAGAATATTAGGTTGCTTTATGCAACTGTTGCATTTGAAATGCAAGCTGCAATGCCAATGGGCTTATCATCATTCAGAGTGTTGCAACATTCAAAATGTTGCTTCATTCCGCTGGGCTTTGCTACCCAGAGAGTGGAAGGGAGTTATGTTCTTAGTTCAAATTGGTTTGTTCCTTCTGTTTATTGGCAGCTGTCTTGTATAGCTAATGATGGTCTTGTGCAATTGATGTGGTGTTTGTGGAAAAGGTACACAATTTGCTGCCACCGGGTGAATCTTCACATGCGTCTGCTCAAAGTCAAAATTCTCAGGGAGTTGTGAATGCAGGGCAACTGTGAATGAGATGAAGGAAAGGATTCAGTAGGGGATGGGTTGGCACATTTACCTAGAAATAATTTAGAATACCCAGCATTACCCTCATCCTGGAACCTGCAGGAATTGGCAATGGTTTTGTGCTTCCCTTGGAGCTGGTGCTGTCAAACCAGTGTGCTTGGGTTGGGCAGTGATGGACTGCTCTGCACCAAGCAGTTTTCCTTCAGATTTTAAGATCTCCAGGTCTGGAAAACTCACGTGGATTTTAGTGGACTTCGGATAAGATCTTTTTTGGCTGACTAAGTAGCAATCAAAGGGGTTTCCCTGGAGATGTGTACAAAATGCACAGCTATCCAAACCAGGCAAAACTGGTCATCACTAAAGCCAATATTGCAAAGAGAAAAACACTAATCATTTTTAAAACAGTTTGTTTTCCACAGAGAGAAGCTGAATTTACTGCTTATTGAAATGGATTCTTTTTTCTTGGGATATTGATGAAAGACTCAGTAGGCAGATTTTGTTGAAGAATAGTTGTATTGTTTTGTGTTCTCTCCTGTCCAGGAAAATTTCTGTCTGGGGAGTCATGAATTGAAAATTTGCATTGTATTCCCATTAAGAATTCTGCCCCTTTAGAACTTAAATACATTTTGTTTCCTCTAGTCAGTTTTAAAATTCACTTTTGCCTCTTATGAATCTCTTCTCTGTGTCTGGAGAGTCACAACATGGAACCATTTCCTGTTTTTACTGATTTATAAAGCTGTTACTCTGCTTAAACGCTTTCTTTCAAATGGTATTCCTTCCAACTGTAGACATGCAAAAAGGCAAGGGTAGATGTGTCTTTTGTGCTGCATAGTACTTCAGCTGCACTGGAAGGATTAACTGCTGTCAATTTTCAATTAGAATTTTCTTTGTCATTTCTGCGTCCTTCCTGTAATGCCAACAGTTTTCTTAAACTAATTCCATATTTACAGATCCAGGGTATCACACAGTTCATATGGTAAAAGATATTTATTACTTAAAAAAAAAAAAAAAAAGCAAACCATGGGAAGTGCAAGAGAATAGGGAATTAAACTTTAGATCAGGTGTCCATTTCATATACCAGAGCACTCTGAGGAGCACTCTTTTCTAGAACCAAAGAGAGGGGGTTTAAAAAACAGTAGAAGTTATTGGCAAAGAAGACACTAGAAGTTAGGCAAAGGGAATAGGCGGGGTTTGCATCATCTGCAGCTAAACATAGATTTTAATGAATATTCAATATAGTAGCACAGTATTAGATAATGGTCCAGTATGTATTGTTCACAGCCATGGGCTTTTTCTGTTTTTTAATGTTAGTGCATTTTTATTGCAGATACATTATGTTTCACCTGCATGCCTGTTTTGTGTGGCCTCTAGTGGATACCAGCAGCAAGTGGGTGACTTGTGATGTGCATGTTTAAAAGACTTCATCTCTTGGGCACCTCCTGTTTCATGCAGAATTTTCTCAGAAGATTAAAGGTAATCAGCAACCATGGAACATATTTGAAGTGAGAGAATGTTCTCGTTTTTGAACCTCCAAAGATATATTACTGAAGTGGTGTGGCTTATGATCTTAGCTTTGGAGCTTTTCCTACAACTGCCCAAATCAAAAGGCATAGACTGAATGGGAAAAAAAAAAAAAAAAAACTTGGGGGTGAATTTTTCAAGGGAAGAATTTAGGTTTAATGAGACTGGTGAAATCCTTTATCCAAATTGTCTATAAGGAGAAAAAAAATGCAATTCTAGATGAAGTTGTGAATACTGTATTTTACTAAATTATTGTGGGGGGGCAGTCATATCTCTTCTGGATGTTAATGGGATTTACTGCATCAATAGCCTGTGATTTTCAGGCTAGGTAACTAATTTCTTCCTGGCAGGAGTAAAAACAACTATATGAATCAATGCAATCCAGTATGGAAAACTAAACAGGCCCTCAGCTAGCTGTGTCTGAGTTACAGAAACAGGGAACTGCAGGTGAACATGTGAAATTGTGGATTCTGGTGACAGTTACAGTTAGAGCAATGTGAAGAATGATTAATCTGATGCTCTAATTTCTCAGGCTTGGAAATTATTTGAATTAGGAACATACAAATTATTCTGTTGGATCAGGTCACTATTTCTCTGTCCCAGAATCAGGCCTTGTATTTTAGCAATTTGAATCTCTAAATCATCAACACTTTATATATCTTCCAAAAATTACGTTATACATTCTTGTCGTGTGTAAGAATCCACAAGTCATTTTTATCTTTTACTAGATTTTGATTCTATTTCAGACATCCACTTGGGCTTGTGTGGGCTTGGTACATTGTTGCTGTTTGACAAAACACCTCTGTGGTCCTACCAAAAACTTACCTAGGAGAGTTCTATTCTAAGTATATTCAATCTATTATGCCAGCTATAGAAATACTTTATTAAAGGAATTCATATTTGTGTAAGAATCAGTCTGTTATGCATACTCTATAAGCTGATACTTAAATTATGTACTGTTAACAGTCTGGTTAGTGTCTCCAAGTTCAGAAATACTTAAATATAACTTAGGATTCTGACCATTGCAGGGAGAAAAAAGAAAAAAAAAAAAGAGCAAGTTGTTTCTTGACGTGCAAATTTCTGGGCTGAGGCAACACCTTCATGGAACAAAGAGGGGGGAAAAATAAGAGTGCCTTGCTGGTTCCCTGTCTCTTAAGAAACACAAGTGAAAGCAATTCAGTTCATATGAAAGTTCTTTCACACTGCTTTCCTGTGAATAGGACCAATGTATAGCACATTATTATGGCTCATGTATAGTTCTTTTGACTTTAGTAGCAGAGCTGGTTCATGTGTATGTATAAGATCATTGCCTATGAGGTGTTGTTTTCTTTTTCTCCATTTTGCCCCCCCCTTTCTCCATTTGCCCCCCCTTTCTCCATTTTCCTCCCCCCCTTTTCTCCCTCTTTTCCCCCCCCCCCCCCTTTTCTCCCTCTTTTTCCTCCCCCCCCTTTTCTCCCTCTTTTTCCTCCCCCCCTTTTCTCCCTCTTTTTCCTCCCCCCCCTTTTCTCCCTCTTTTTCCTCCCCCCCCTTTTCTCCCTCTTTTTCCTCCCCCCCCTTTTCTCCCTCTTTTTCCTCCCCCCCCTTTTCTCCCTCTTTTTCCTCCCCCCCTTTTCTCCCTCTTTTTCCTCCCCCCCTTTTCTCCCTCTTTTTCCTCCCCCCCTTTTCTCCCTCTTTTTTCTCTTTTGTTTTGTGAAGAGATTGATTCAGGGAGATTTTATTCCTTGCTTTCACCAGTCATTTTCATCTGCACTTTGGCATAAAAAAACAGTGTTGAAACTTTCCCTTGTTTTGTTTGTTCTCTATTCCCCTATTCACAAAGAAACAATGCTGCCTTTTTTTGAATTGACAAGTGTATTTGTAGAGATACCAAATCTGGGAAAGAGAGATAGAAACAAGCATATTGTTTTCAGGTCTGTTAAGTTCATTTGAAATTGGCCAAATTTCCAGGTCATTGTATAAAACTGGGAGCATGATAGTAGTATTTCCATTTTACATCTCATAAAAACATCATACCTCAAAAAATGATCAAAATGGAAGGATATGACAATTAAAAGTGGCAGAAGTAAAGATTTATTTTCAGTAGAGGATTATTATTGTAGTATTTTAGAAAGTTGCTGTGCTAATTAGTGGAAAAACAATGTGGAGATTAAAAGTATGATGTTTTGCACAAGCAAGTGGTCAAATATTACTGCCTTGTACCTTGTTGACAAGGAGGCAGTAAAATAACTTTTAAATGTGGTGATGTTTCCAGGGACATGATAATTATTTTCTTCTAAGAAAGATGGCTCAAAGAAGGTCTATTCTCCATACCACCTTTTTATTTATTTATTTATTTATTTTAACTGAACATTTACTTGCTACTAGTGGGCTGCCTTTGCAGTTAAAGCAAAACCTTTATGTTTTTTAACTTTATGTAAGCGATCTTTACGCTTTGAGGTATTTGGCTCCAGGACAGAGACACTAGGGACCCATATGCTTTGTGGATCAGGTAGAAGTAGGCTCTCATGCTGTGTCTTCTAGCACATTGAAATGCAGATTTAATTTTCTGTGATATAGAGGCTTTTGAGTTGCTTCAATTTAAGAATTAAAATTCTACTTTTCTTGTGATAATGGTGACTTTTTCATAATTACCATCAAAATATTGTAATTTTCTCCTCTCCTATGTGTAACTGAATACTTTTATCTATAGCATAGCTCATTAAACTAATGATTTCCTCCTTTAAGGTACTTAGTCATTTTTTGTTGACTTAACTGTTGTGATCTAATTCTGCAGTGCATTTTTAGCTCCCATGAATATGTAATCATACACTCATTTTGAACAGAAGATTAAAAAATCGTGCTCCGAACAGCTTTTATGATAAAACAATAGAATTCAATATCAACAAAATAAATTATAAATTGCACTTTAAGCATGTAGCACCCATCTACCGATTTGAAACAACAGGTTATTACATATACTTAAGGTAACATTTGTAAATCTAATCTTTGACTGTCAGCTTGTTTGTCACTCTTCAGACTATTATTGGCTATAGCTAATATGGAAATTTGAATTCCAGGTGGTATCTATTTAGTATATGAATTTAATGAAAGCAAGCCTTAGGTTGTGATCAAAGCTTTCACCATAACCATGGATTATACTGAAGTGGCGGAGTCCCCGTCCCTGGCGGTGTTCAGGAAACCTGTAGGTGAGGTGCTTAGGGACATGGTTTAGCAGGCTGCGTGGGCATGGGCTCACAGTTGGACTCGGTCTTGAAGATCTTTTCCAACCATCACGATTCTATGCTAGAGACATAGCAGAGCAAAAATTGGCCTTTGGAGTATGCTGTCAGTCTCATTTTCTTTTCTTTCTTTCTTTTCTTTCTTTCTTTTTTTTAAATTATAAAACATACTAATGCTTCCATATAAAGTTTTCATCTCCCTTTGATAGTGAGGTATAAGGATTTTTACATTGAGTTACTAGGAAATATATTTACGTGATTAAACTGAGAGGAAAGGGGGACTTTTTTTTTCAATCTGCCATAAACCGGAAGACTAGTCTGCTCTACTTACTCATTTTGAACCTTGCCTCAGTTTACATGTTTTATTTTAGCTAATGTTAGCTGCCTAACATTAAAACACGAGAGAAAGGTCCTGTTCCTACCTTTTTTTTCCCACTTTATCAGTGCCAGTTTGTGACACAGGTTTTTGTCTTGTGCATTCTCAGGACGATCTTTGTCTTAAACTAATATTATAATAAGTTGCACTGGTATTATTAAGAGAATATTTGGCCATCGGATTTAACTTGCATGGGTTTCAGCTAGTCAGGTGGGCCCACACTGCATACAGATCAGTGATAAATAAAAATAAATAATAAAAAGTAATAAACCTGCAGTTGAACTACTTTGATGTTTATGCTTTTTATACATTTCAGACAGGACTGTTTAGTAAGTCAAAATGAAACTCACTTTCATTAAACCTTGAGCTGTTCTCTAATCTAGTCAGTACGTGTTCATGTTTTTAATGCATCAGAACTGTACTTTTGTTAGATAAGAGTATTACAAGCAAAATCGAATACAGGTAGTCAAGGAGTACTCCTTATGTTTCTTTTAGGCAAATGCTCTGAACAGATCCTAAACCAACAATGGCCTGTCTTACAATGACCAACATGGAAGGCACGGCAACTTCTCCAGTCCACCAAAACGGTGACATCCTTGGGAATGCCGGTGCACCCAAGCAGACAGAACCATTGCTTCAAGTGCACCTTTATCATTCCCCTGGGAAGACAGGAGAAGATTATCTGCAATTTCCAGCTGGAGAATATGTTGCAGAAGAAATTTGTGCCATTGCTTGTAAAGCCTGTGGTAAGTGTATACATAGTTTGCTTAGTGAGTTTATTGCAACACACTTTATAATAACAGTAGCATTTTGATTGAAAATCTAGTTTCTCCAGTCTTCTTCTGTCAGAACTGGTCACAGAGCACTAGGCTACAAACCTCACAGAATACATCTCAAAGATTTTCTGAGACTGAGGTGTCTGCCCTATTTTTCAAGTAATTAAGGATATACAGTGCTTTATATGGAAGCTTTCTTTTTGCTCATTTGATGATTAAGTTACTGCTGGAGCTGGAAAATATTAAAATTTTACTATGCTGTAAGTCTGCAAAAACACTGGTCCTGTCAATTATGTATCATCTACTTGTATAATTTATTATTAGTGGTTGAATAACATTGTAGATGGAAACCATTCTGTTAAATTTAATAGGACTGATGGTGTGTGGGGTTGTTTCTTTTCCTAGTCACCCAGGAAATAAAGTGAGTAAATAGACGAGGGTAGGCAGTTAAAGAAAGGTTTCCTTTTTACATCTAAGAAAGCTTTTGAATTGTTACATTTGCCCAGGAACTGCAACCTATAGTTGCAGAAGAAAAGAAATCAGAAGTGCATTTTGTGCTCATGATTTTCTTGTATAGCAGACATATGTCGAATTCATCATTCAGGAATTTTGGAAGAAAAATAAATTAATCCTAGTACATTATGGGTATTAAAGTGACTGGGTCTCTTATTTTGGGGTGTCAGTGATGCTGTGTTAGACTTATTTTTCTGACTTCCCACATGCCTCTTTTCAGGTGCAAATGAAGTTAAAAGAAATGTTTATCATTCAAAATGCTGCTTTTCTAGTTAGTCACAAATGTAAAGCTGATGATTCTGATTGACATTAATATTTTGTTGCATTTAAGCATCTTGTCCTTTTGTGTTTGTTTGCTATTTCATTGTGATCAATTGTTTCAGTTGCATTTTCATGCCAGTAAATTTAATGCTAGTTTTAAGGCTTTAAAGATCTTTCAGGGGCTCTAGCAGTTTTTCTGTGCTGTGTATTGTGTATTAACCAAAGTTGTATACTCTGAGTTGGTATTTTGTATGAGTATGGGCTAGTTACACAAAATATCTTCTGGATTATGTCCTGTTGTCCTTGGAATTCTTTAAGAGTGGTAGAGTCTGACTAACACAAGTAACAAGACATCTGTTTTCTTTTTTTTTTTTTTTTCTCCCCCCCTGTAATGAAAGTACTTTTCAGTTAGTTAAAGCTCACCTTCCAGAGAAGCTTCTGATCTAGTTTCCATTCATTAGGAGTAATAAATTCCTTGAATGTTTAATTAGCCAGGATTTGTAAAATGTATCTGCAGTGATTTTGATCTTAATTCTGTATCTCCTATGAAAATATATTATTATATTAAGCCTTTATTAATATAGAACCAAAGCAGAGAAACACTTTTGAAGATGGTTTGTGTCTGGTAGCTACTATGGCAGCATTATACAACAACATATTCCCCAGAGGATTTGTAGCCTCGTTTCCTTCTGATTTGGTGGACAAAGCTGAGATGTCTGGAAGTCATTGTTTCCTTTCTTAAGACCTCTTAGTGCTGAAATCACAAGGTACTACATTTTTATGACTTTCTGTTTTCCTAGAAGATTTTGAACTTGTAAGGCAGAGCACGTAGCTCTACAAAGCCAACACTCAGACAATGTTTATGTTGGCAAAATTCTCCTTTTAGGAATTTGCTATGAATCAGAGTATCTCGTAAAGAGGAGAGTGATTTGGGTAGCAGGGATATCCAAAATCAGACGTACTTGGAAGCTTTCCATGAGCTTCCTCTGTTATTCAAGGAATTGTTCGTCCCTTGCTAAAAATATTATTTGTGTTGAGGTATGAGGTGTGTGCTATTTGTGGCAAGTAGTGTTGGATTTAAATATCGTTAGTCCTACAGACAACCTTGTTGCATACCTTTTACATGTTTCCAAAAACTGAAGTGTTTCCAGTCTGTGCTCTGTTGGCTTTAGAACTGTTGTATATGACATGTATTAGTTATATAAATATCAGCCTGTATAAATTCTGAACTACATGCCATTTTGAGGCTAAATTATTCCTCACTTTATGTAAAGCAACTTTCCATATTTGTGAAGGAGATAGAAAAATTGATATCCCATTTCATGTTCAGTTTCTTCATAAAAATCTGAACAACCTATGGGAAGTTCTGTATACATTGTAACTTGAAATACTATAATACTGTAATAAATGAAGTGTCTTGAAATTAAGTTTTATGTGAATATTCATTCTCAGGGACTTTGCTGGCAACAAATTGCAGTGCAATAATTTATAAAGAATAACACTAGGAACAAAAGAAGTTTTTGATCTCACCCTGAGAGAGAATTATATTGGAAGGTCTAACTGTGATAATATGACAGGTGATGAACTGTTTTAGAGGCTACAGAATCACTATAATAGGTTTTTGAAATTTAGTGTCTGATGTTTGTTTTCCAGACACAGATCATAATTTTAAACCTTCTTTTAAAAGATTTTACAACAGAAAATAATTCTCTTGTAACTTACAAGCTAACTACATATTAATTTATTCCTTTAGCTGAATTATATGAGTGAAAAAATAATGCATCACATGCATGTATGTGATCTAGACTAAGTGAATAATGAATTAAGGTCAACTAAATGAAGAGATATTACACTGGGCAAGTGGGTTTATAAATCCCAGCTACATACTTAAGTAGCTACAGTTTTAAGCAAAGCATTGTTTTCCTTTTAGCCAAATACATTTGTGTCATGTTTCTTAAAAATGTTAATAATAAATGAGTAGTGAAACATGCAGGGCTAGTGACTTTGGAAAAGAAATGATTCAATAGTGCCTGGAAAAAATGTTTTAGTAAAATTAGGCAAGCAACACAGTAGTCTTGGATTCTTGCCTGTCTTGTGGTTTTTCTTCCAGGGATGTGGACTATCAACTCCAGTGGGATAGATCTGTTTTTATTTGTTTATCTATTTTTTGAGTGTGCCATGTTCTAATTAGTTTTTCCCTTTTTTTATGATTGGATTGATGTCTTAACTTTTTAATGAAGCTATAAACCCAGGAGACAATTACTTTGATGGTCACAATTGCATTGCTGGATTCCTGATAATAAGCATTTACCAAAAGACCTAAGAGTTATTAGATTTGTGATTTTTATGTTGATATCTTCAAACTATACCAGGAACCTTCTAATTCTCACCTACCTGATCTTCAAGTAAATTGGAAGGTTCATAGTCCTTTCCATGGAATATTCCGTTGCCTCCTAAGAAGCCTAAAGATGGTAGGAAATTTTAATTGAATCAGAGTCAGTGCTTCCAAGCAATGTGACAAAATGCTCTTAGTCTCTACAGTCATTTAAAGATTTTCTAGCATGCTGCTGCTATGTAGTGTAATGTGATGCTTGTAATGTAATACAACCCTCATAGGGTAACAGCTTGCTTTTTTTTTAATGATTCAGAGGACATTATTTGTTAATAGCTGGAGAATTTTAACCAGGTTAAAACCATAACATTAAATTCCCTGCGTTGACATGACTGTAGAGGCAAAGAAGGAAGGCGAGAGCCTTATGCTTAAACCTAGGCCAGGGTTGTTACCGATGCTGTCTGCCTGTTGCAGAAAGGCTTCCTTGACTCATTCTTTTTCAAACATGGTGGGAAATAGATTAGTCAGAACCTCAGTGGGTGTTTGTCAATACCTACCTGGTGGGTGACTCCTGTTTTGTCAACAGAGGAGACGCTTTGATTAACTGCTTGGAAACATTTTGTTGACAGGGTGATGCTGAATGTGACAACAGTTTTGTAAGCTTTCAAATCTCATGAAAGATGAGGGTGAGATAGGATTTGAATGCAAGAAAAGCTGAACAGTTTCACATCTGGTATATGCAAGACTTGCAAAGCTTAAGGCAGTCTACCTGGCGGAAGTGTGAAAGAACAGATTAATGTTTCTATTCTATTTTGAAAATAATGATTAATCGCATGAAACTAATTGTTTCAATCTGTACAATCATACAGCAATCTGTACATCATGATTGCTGTATGATTATGTATAAAAATGCCTCAACTGACATCTTCGTAAGACAGTGTATTTGCACTGCTATCTGAGCATGACTTCCACATTTTTTGTAGTCTCTTTCTTTTCCATAACACATCATATGGATGAAAAGATGCTTTATTCCACCAAAGTTTGTATATTATTAAACTGTATTTCACTTCCTTTTTATCTGTCCTTGTTATAAATGAGTAAGCATGACTTGTGCATGTGTGTGGAGCTCTAAGGGACAATGAAGGAAGGAATGAATTACACTGCATTTCCTTCCTAGGCTTGAGATAGAAGTTTGTTGAATAAACTTCTGTGTTATTGCTTTTCATGATGTTAGTTGATGTTGTGGGAATAAATTGAGGCCCTTTTATCTGTCTAGACTTATCTGGTAAATAAAATACTTGCCAAGGGACAGTAATGTTTCCGCCTTTGCCACAGCCCAGAAAATCCTTCTAATACCCCCTGCTGCAGACACGAAGTGGAGAGAGAATAGTTCTCCTTTATGATGTCTTTCTAAGTCACTGTCTCCTCCCTCTACTATTTTTTCATTGTATGATTTTTATTGTTTGTTTTATGCTGTGTAGAAATCCTAAGGAGTTTTTTAATTCCTGTTGTGAAAATCATCTCTGACTTTTTTGCTTGCATTTAGATATATTTTTGCTGTTCGCACGTCTAGGTGGCCGTAAGGTTTTTTTTTTCTTTTTTTGTATTTTTAGTTCTCATCATTTTTTGGGGAAAGCACACACACCCTTCAGCTATCAGCCACATTAAATATTTTTCCAATTAGTAGTGGTGCTAAGAATTACATAAAAATAGAAACTTCTGACCTCTCTGTCGTCAGGATTTATGGGCAATTTTTGAATGTCTATAAAAGGATTTACTTTAATGGCTCCACTTCAAGTGGAGTTATATTCTGGGAAAGATGCACACTCTCACTTCTTGAGAGGGTACAGTGGAAACATTAAGTTTCCTTATTGCTCACCTTTATTTTTTAAAGAGGAAGAATGAGGTAAATTAAGAAGGAAGTTGGAATAGCATCATAGTGTGCCATATGCAGTGTAAAAGCTACTGCTTTGAACCCAAGTTGTTCTTTGGAAAGTCTGGTTGTAAACAAAAACGAAGGAAAAGGGAAAAAGCTTAACTTGATTAAGAAATTGAAGGTGAATATTAATTTTTTTATAGATATATGACAGCTATAGGCAATTTTAATAAAGAAGAGTCTATTGCTTTCTTAATATTCCTTATTCATCTTAACATTTCTGTTTTCTGCAAATTTTGAATTTGAGTGTAGCTTCCATATTGTTTTCATGACTCTAAGAGAACACTAGAAGAAAGTATTTTCCTTAGAACATATAATCTTCCTTTACTTAAATTTCACCACTATTGTAGCGTATGTTTTTCAAAGATAAATTCACTATATATTGCCTTTTCTGTCTGTTTATTTAGTTGTATCAAGTTGTTCTGGGAAATTCTGTAGTAGATGACATTTGAGGGGGTGTATCTGTAGTCCTGTGGTGTGCCTAAGGTTCATTTAATGATAGTTGAATTCAATTTAAAGTAACTTAACTGTTTTCAAGACAGCTTTTGCTGGTGTGGTCTTCAGCTTCTTGCAAAGTTCTGTGTATGCCTGAACTCATGTACTTTTAACTGCTGGGATTAAATTGCAGTTAAGTCTTGGTTTGTGGTGCAGACTTAGGCTGGACATTGCTTGGTATAGTGATAGTTGTCCTCTTGTATCTAAATCAGAAGTTTTTGTTCTAACTAAATATTTTTATATTAATGCCTGAGCTCTGAACAGCATTACTTTGTATATTAAAGTTCTCCTTAAGTTCTATCAAAGGCTTATTTTAAAAAATTATGAGCATGTTTAAACTTGGAGCATCTGTTTTGTCAGTTTCCTTATTTCCTTAAGTTAATGGGTTTTTTTTCTTTGCTTTCATTTTCTCTGATAGAGAACAATTTTGTATTCTTTCTCTGCTTTATGTTTTATGTATCGTTCATTACCTTTTCCTTGATTATGCAGGAATTATATATTTTTTCTTAGTATTTTCACCTACTGATGTGATTTTTTTTAATAGCAGATAAACATTGTTAAATATTTTTCATGAACTCCCTTTACAAACCATTCAGTCAATTGTGAGTTACAAAACTACATATATAAGCCTTGGGTTTATTGTGAACAAGATTGCTTGTTCAGGTAGTTGTTTTGAATCATCTTGACCCATTTGTCTTCTATAGTGACTAAATTTATAATAACAGAGGGAAAGGAAACAAAGTGTGAAATGTTATTTTCCTTTGAAGGGTTAGAACACATGTTAATTTCTTTGCTATTATAATTCTTTATAAGGCAGCACAGAAGACAGGAAATGTCCTTCCAAATAAAAAGAGTTGATTTCCATATTTTGTGATTAGGTAGGTCTGGCTGTTAGTTCCCATTAAAACAGTTTCGAATTGTTTTGGAAAAATCATTTTCTTGTTATATGTCATTAACAGTACGTGTTTATTTTGTCCTTAACTGAGTTAAAGAAATGTAGATGGCAGGTGCTTGCCCTACTCATGATGATTTTCTTTGTACTGCTTTGCTCTAAATTTTTCTTAAGTCTAAAAATGTAAGATGACTGGATATATTTTGGGAAAGGTAAGTAAAAAGGCAATGCACGGTTCTTTGTTGTTATTTCTTAATTAAAGTGAAAGGTAGAGGACCCGTTGTGTTAAATGCCATTCTAAAAAATCTGTAATATAGCTATGAAGTATAGGATTACAAGTGAATACAGTCCACAGTAAGAGAACCTAAGAATGAGAAAGTAAATCAACAAAAACGACTTGCACTTTATAGGATGCTGGTTGCAATGGGATTAATGTGACAGAGCAACAATTGGAGAACATGTGTCAAATTGCTACTAACTTGCAAGTTGGTTTTTTTTGTTTGTTTCTTTTTTCGGTAGAGTTGATTCTATTTAATAATGGTTTCTTAAAGGTTGTTTCTGTCTTCTTTGTTCAGGTATCATGCCAGTGTATCATAACATGTTTGCACTCATGAGTAAGACAGACAGAATTTGGTTTCCCCCAAATCACATCTTCCATGTGGATGAAGCAACCAGATTCACTGTACTTTACAGGATAAGGTAATGTAACTCAAATGTAAGTCTTTTTTTCATACTAATTCAAAAATTATGTAAGAAAAAGAAATAAGATACTTAACTGAGGGATAATGTCTTAAAAATTGCAGGCAGATTGTCAGATAAAAGATAAAAGATATAGGTAAAATAATAAATAAAACTAAGTAAGCTTGAAAGATATATTTTTGTCTACTGTCTGCATCCAACAGACTATTGTTTGCTATTACAGATTGAAGAAACAAGCAATCAAAATAAAATAGAAGTAAAAATAGTACTTTTTCTTTGTAGTAGCAATCCATTTGATCTCCTGTGTGTTTCCATTATCTATTGGAATCCTGCGAGTTCTGAAATGTAAAATTGTATCATGAGGATGGAACAATTCTGTTTGATCTGACTTTTGAAAGTGGTAATTTAAAGTTGCATACACAGTATTTCTTATAAGGAATATAGAAGTCCTTGTAATAAGGATCATTATTTCTTTGAATTATATAATGTGGCCTGGGCAGGCTGTTGCAAGGATGCTTTACCTTGACATACCCCTTTTAATTTCTCCCCTTCTGAGTTTTTCAAGAGATGAAATATCCAGTGAATCCTATTCAAATTTCTATAGTTGAGATTCTTGCTCACAGGATGTGATATATTTTTACCCTCTCCATGTTTGAACCAGTCTACATAGCCCTGCCTCAAGGCAACTGCAAGTCAGTGACACGAGATTCTCTGATCTGATCAATGAGATTACTTGGCAGAACTGCCAGATCTTTCTACCAGTCCAGCTTCTTACTTTGGTTAAATGCCGTACTTCAGGACACAAAGAACTGAGTCCAAAGCTTTATTTAATTCTTCCAGTTAGAGGGCTCCATACTGACTCCAATATGGAGTCCTCTACACCAATTGACACTAATTATATTTCTATGAAAGAGAAAATGCAGACGTGTTGGTATGTAAAATTATCAGCTTACCAGTATTTTTCTAAATATTTCCTAACAGGTTTTATTTTCCACACTGGTACTGCAATGGCACAAGCAGAGCATATCGGTATGGCATTCTTCGGGGTTCTGAAAGCCCTGTTCTTGATGATATTGTCATGTCTTACCTATTTGCACAGGTATGACTTCTTTTTTTTCTCCTTCATGCCAACTGGTAAAGGTCTTTGTTCCCTTTCATTTCTTGCTGTATAGGCTTTTTTGACTGCTTGAAATCAAAAATGAAATACAGAAATGAAATTCAGGGTGATATTGTGGTCTTCAAGAGAAGAAACTCAAGTGACTGTTGTGGGAAGAGCAGTGACAGTATGTGTCTCCTTTCTTGTGCCACTGGCACATGTGGAAGTATTTCAACCCTCTTTTGGACTGATAAAGTGTGTGACATCGTTTTCCCATTGACCTTCTTGGACTTTTACAATAGAATATTGCAAGCGATGCTACTAAGCCTGGTGGTAGCTGGTGTTTGACATGAATATGTATAACTGGGAACAAAATGGTTCAGTCCTAAGAATTCGGTCATTTAAAAATTTTTCTGTTGCACAGCAATGCAAAAATTTTCATTTCTCATATTCCTACTTCCTTAGTGGCGAGATGACTTTTTGAATGGGTGGATACAAATGCCTGTTACTCATGAAACACAAGAAGAATGCCTTGGAATGGCTGTTCTGGATATGATGAGAGTAGCCAAAGAAAAGGACCAAACCCCACTGGCTATTTACAATTCAGTCAGGTAACTGCATACATACTTCAAAACTTAATTACGCATACAGGCTACCTAAAACAGTGCTTTTGCACAAAAGCATCTGTTGGGTGGAGTTGTTCAACTATTGACAGTTGTGGGTTTTTTTTTTTTTTCTGTTTGCATAGTGGCTCTGTTAGTTTACTTGTAATGCAAACTGCATATTAATAGAAAGTTTATATCAAGACTGCCATTCTTCATGTCTGTGGGTGTATGGATTTTGTCTTAATGGCAAGACAGCAGTTTGTGGAAAATAACAGAAGGAATAATTAGTACTGGCAGAGACCCCATACTCAGATCAGGGCCAATTTCAAAGCTGGATCAAATTTCTTAGGGCTTTATTCTTCAAGTTTTGAAAATCTTCAGAGATAGAGACTTTTACTGTATCAGTATGCATCTTTGTCCTTCATATAATCATTTATATTGAGGAAGATTTTTTTTTTTCCTTATCTCATTAAAATGTCCCTTGTGTTGTGTCCATTGCCTCTTGTCCTTTCTTTGGGCACATTTGCAAATAGCCTTAATCAGTCATCTTTATTGTCTTTGACTGATTAGATTAGCTTTGACTAGTTTTAGTTAGAAGCTCCTACTTTACCTTCTTTTCTCCAAACTGAACTGAAATCAAGCTCTCCTTGGTCCCCTATGTAGTATATTGTGCTCCGGGCCCCTAACTGTATTAACTATCATCTTTCCGCTGAACTCACTGTAGTTCATTGATGTCTGTTTATGTAGTGGGGTCACCAAAACTGAATTGAGGAACATTGTGGGGATTTCTCAAGCAAGAGGAGGATGATCATCTCCCTGTACTTGCTGTCTAGGCCCTTACTAATGCAGTCCTGTATGTGGTTAGCTTTCATGACCTTAAGAGATACACTGTAACTTATATTCAATCAGCACTTCCATATCTTTTTTGAAAAGCTGATTTCTAGCTTGCTGACTGCCTAACCTGTACTGATATATAAGGTTATGCCATCACAGACAGAGGACTTCACATTTGCTTTGTTAAACTTTCTATTTCTTCAGGCACTATGTCTTCGGTGTGTTTAGATTTCAGTAAAAAACTTGTCTTTCAATGTATCAAACGCACCCTCCAATTTGTTGGCATGCGTGAACTTGATAGAATTTGTGTTCCACTCCATTGTCCAGGTTGTTAATGAGGATGACAGTGTCATGCCCAGGATCAGCTTCTGAGGAGAACATCTAATAAAATTCAGTCTGCTAGCTCATTACTGTCATAGCCCTGTTCTCCAGCCAAGTTTCCTCCCAATCTGCAGTTCACCCAATCCAGTCCATATCTTGACTGTTGTCCTACAAGGTTTCTACATGACTATGCTGAAGATATTGCTGAAGTCAAAAGAAACAACATTCACTTAGTCAAGTGAGACAGTCGTTTTATCATAGCAGGCAGTCGAGTTATTTGTACGTGAATGTAGTAAGTCCTTGTTGGTCGTTCCTATTCATCTGTGTTCCTTATGTGCCTGCATATGGCTTCCATGAGTGATTATGACTTCCGGGAAAGAGCTCCATAATGTTACTGAGGACTGAGGCTGGGCTGCCTGGCCAGTTGTTTTCCACATTCTCCTTTTTCCTCTTGAAGATGAGTATGTTGTGTGTACCTTTCCTGATGGCCATGATCTTTCAAAGATGAAGGGTATCAATCTCCTTAATGGTATCTAACAACTCCTTTTGATCCAGTGTACTGTACTATCCAATGTATCTGTACTATGAGTAGTATTTTGTTCCATAGACTCCCTCAATAGGCGCAGGGGGATGTAGATGGGGCCTTTATACTGAACACTGAGGTAAAGAAAGCATTGTATACCTTGGCCTTCATCTTGCCATTACATTTCCTAATCAGATTCCACTTCAGCTAAGCTATTTCTCTTTCTGCTTGATAATTAATCCTTCTTGCCTGCCTTTTAATGAAACCTTGAAGAAAGGGCTATACAGATCAACACAATGTTCCTGTTTTTGAGTGGTTTTTAGCCCCAAAGAATATAGACTGTGGTATAGAAAACTTAAATAAGAATCAACTGCAGGTTTGTATTTAGTCACCTATATTTTCAACCAGAACATCTGATCATTTCTGTCTCCCATTCCATTTACCTCTTTCCAGCTTCTATACCAAGCAAAACAAATCCATTGTTTTTAACCTGGAGTTTCCTCCTACTGTCCTTTTTCAAACTGTAGCAGTGGCTGAAGCAGAAATGTCATTATTTACAGAAAGTACATTTATTAATATGATAAAACTGAATGAGAAAAAACAGGAAGAGATGGGTGTGCATTTGAAATGATAAACTACAGATTGAAAAAAAACTTCAATATTTTATTTAAAATAAAAAAATCGTTCCAGTTAATGGAGAAGGTGATTATATGTTGCCTTGCTTAGCACAGAAATAGTTATCTTTCCTAGATTTAGTGAATAAACTCAGAAGGTTTTTTGCTGATTATGTATTCACAGCTACAAAACGTTTTTGCCTAAATGTGTTCGAGCAAAAATCCAAGACTATCACATTTTGACACGAAAAAGAATAAGATACAGGTTCCGAAAATTTATACAACAGTTTGGCCAATGCAAAGCTACTGCCAGAAACTTGAAACTTAAATATCTTATAAATCTGGAAACCCTTCAGTCTGCCTTCTATTCAGAGGTTTTTGAAGTAAAAGAACCTGGTGGAGATCCTTCTGGAGAGGAGAGTTTTGCAACTATTGTAATAACTGGAAATGGTGGAATTCAGTGCTCAAGAGGAAAACTTAAAGACTGTGAGACACTTGCAGAACAGGTAATCTTTCTAAATGCAGCTGCCTTATTTAGATTCTGCATTTTTTTGTGTGACAGTGATTTCCTTATGTTAGAAGTTCTGGTTGTTTAAAATGACTTCAGATTAATTATAAAATTTCTATATGGCAGATGCAAACATATTTTTCTTGACTTGAATAGTGTAACATTTTTAAATTAGTTCTTATCAGTGCATTACAAATAAAAGACAGTACTTGAACACTAAATAGTTTAACAAATGAAAAATTCAGTGTTAGAACATTGAAATTGTAAAAACTGATATGCAAAACCCATGTCTTTGACTCCAGAAATTAGTAAAATGTGTACCATCCTCAAGCTCTATCTGAGATCAGTGTTTTGAGATGAAAAGCAAGATAAAACAAAATAAAATTACCTGTACATCCTTCCTGCTGCACTTAGTTGCCTGCCAGTAGATGAACTAACAAATTACACTTCTATAACTGCAGGCCATATAGGTTTTGCTCAGGAATTAGAATGATTCAATAACTTGTTGTAATCATTCGCAGTTACATCTTTATCAGGTTTCTTCCTGCTGTGTATGACATACCAGCATAAGTATTCATTGGTCAGATTTATGAGAATTGATGTTTTTAAAGTAACTCTTGAGTGCTGGGATTTCCCAAAGAAGAAATGAAAGCAAAACACAGTTCAGTTTTACTGAACAATGTAATCTGTTACTTCACTAGTTTTTATGCATAGTAAAAGCAGTCAAGACCGAACTATGAAATTGATTATATTTTACAAAGGACTACAGTAACTTGTGAAAATATCTTTTTTTCTTGTACCCAGATTTTTTAAAAACTTTTTTTAGGATAGTTTTAGATTGATACTAGATTCATTTACTTAACTGTTACACATCAGCCTTCCATTCTTGCTAAGATTTTGCAAGTGGATTCCAGTCATCTGGTATCTTTAAACACCATTTTAATGAAATTATTTATAATTTTGTGTAAACAAATACTATACATGTTATATTGTTTGTGCGCGAGAAACAAACCTTTAGATTTAAATAGTATTTAAATTGATTTTTCCATGTAGAGATTTCAAAATTACTTTTCATGGTTAGTAAGTGTTATGCTTCCAATTTGCTGAGAAGAGATGTGATGAAGGCTGCATGTGTTTGCACTAGTACAGAAATCGTGCATAACTGGTTGTGAAAACTTAGTAATGGAATGTAACTTGTTGTAAGTATGATTATAACTCCCATTTCAACAAACTACTGTGAAATTTACTGAGATATTGAATTGGAACAAGATTTTTATTTTTTGAGGGTGGGAGTGACATATTTGGGGTAGGGAGAAAATTGTCTTCACAGTTCATGATTCTGGCAGCCCAGTTTGAATAAAAGAATTTCAGGGACTTCTGTGCATTTGTGTTGATTTATGCTTCTGCTAACCTAGGCCTTGAGAGTCAGTACATGCTCAGTATATTCTTGCAGAAAGTTTACAGTAATGTAAAGGGATATGCTTACCTGAATAAGGTATTAACAAGAAAAACTATTTTAGCTAGATCACTCTTGGTATAAAGTTGATCCTTAGCATGTAAAATTCTACAGAAAACAAGAAAAGGAGCCCTGTAACCCTCTTTGGTTAGGGTGCTTGTAATAAGGTCCCAAAGAAAAACCCCTCAAAAAAAGATTATTCACAGTGTGCCATTTTTTATTTTTCACAAAACACCACTGCACAGATCCAAAAAATGCTTAAATCTAAATCAAAAACCTTTGTATGCGTGTGTATTCCCACTTTTTGGGGGGATCCTCCTAGTAATGTTTCTTTAAACAAAGAATTCTTTCTTTTAATGATGCGTTTGAGATTTTAGGTTCTTCTTTGCTAGGGTCAGGTTTTGGAAATGTAAATTTTGTTGCATTAAGACTGCTACCTTCACAATCAACAAAACCACTTGTTCAGGAATTTTTCATATTTTGGAGACTATATTTTCAATTTGACTCATTTGACAATATATTTTGATCTAACCCCTGGCAGCCGGATAGAAGACTGTCATAGTAAGGGAACTGAGGTGCAGATGAGAGCTGTTTGGAAAAAGAAAATCCTAATTGGATATATATGTATTTCTACATAAAGATTAGTGTAATTTCTGGGGTTAATTTCTTCTCTTTTGAATTCCTTTCTGTAGTATTCTCTAGAAATATTAGTTTAGTATTGTCTGAAATTATTATTTTCAGTGTTGGATATAAGTTCCTAATTGAAATTTATGTTATATTGCTGATGGTATAACCAATGTTTGTTGTAGGATTTACAAACATACTGTGATTTTCCTGATATCATCGATGTCAGCATCAAACAAGCAAGCCAAGAAGGTTCCAGTGAGAGAAGAATTGTCACCATTCACAAGCAAGACAGCAAGAATCTGGTCTGTTGACTTTTCTGCATTTGTTTAAAAGAAAAAAAAAGTTACTTTGAGCAGACTGTGATTGCTATGGTATTTATTATGTTATGTTACTGTATGTTAATTAAGCAGAAGATGAAAATGCATTTTTGCAGTATAAGTAGTGTGTGAAAATAGTGAAGATCCTATGCATTTGAAGTTCTCTGCAATAATTGAAATAGATATTTACAACTGAGGTGAATTCCTGATATACAGATTGGTCTTTTTCTTCATTGGACTCTCGTACCAGACTCTGTGATTTTTAGCTATGTAGCATACTGCACGTGTGGTGACATGATAAGCTAACTGCTAGTGACTAACATTGGAAAGAGACATCAAAATGCTCCGAAGGAGTGCTGGTACACAGAGGTGGAATACAGAGTCATATGATTTTATTTGATTTATAGTATAATTGATGTTCTCATTTATTTCCTGCATTAATGGTGCACAATTGTTAAGAATTTTGATTTTTTTCAGAATATCTCATTAAAAAACAAGAGTGACTGGGTGTTTGTGATGTATATGCATGATGTTTAGAATGCAAAATTACTTCTAATGGAGGAAGCTTGCTTAACCTTGAGCACCTAATATTCTTTTAAAAGGTTCTCAGTAGTGGTAGAGTTGGGTAGTTCAGTGCATATGCTTGTAACGACAAAACTGACTTTCGAGGAGCTTATCTAAAGCAAATGCTATATTTTCTGGATAGAAATTTGTAACACTTCCATGTTTTGAAGTGTAGTGGTCCATGCTTTTCACATGGATACTTCACATGCTACAGTTAGCTGTTCATTATCTAGATTAACCTTTCAGAATCCTTTATAAAAAAAATATTTGACAGTGGCTTAAGCACACATGGATGCTTTAAAACTGTGGAGTTCCAGATCTGTCGGTTGTGCAGGTGTTCTGATCATGTTGAAACAGCTGGAAACATGGTTGTTACCAAGTTCTCTTCTAATAAGGAATGTGAAGGCTCCACACAAGTTCTTACCTCGTGTTCAAGGGCGTCAGCTTTTTTTATTTGTTGGTTAATAAAAAAAAAAAAAAACTTTGTTTACTTTTTGTTTAGTTAAGTGTCCTCAGAGTCTTGGGCAAGGGGGTTTTAATATTGCCAAGCTCTTAACCATTCAGTGCATTCTGCACAGGCCTTTTACGCAGCCTTCTTTCCTTTGACCTTGTCATTCACAGCCCAGCTTCCCTCCACTGCATGTCTCATCTTGGTCAGCAGGCAAAGGTCTCTGAGCCATAAATATTCAGTCAAGTAGCTTTTTAAAGATTTTTCTTTGCTAATTGAGCAGAGTCCCATAAATCTTTGGTAAGCAGAATCTTTTCCCTTAGGAAAGAAATTTTGACTGTAATAAAGACCTGAATAGCATCAGCCTGAGTTTTCCGTTTCAGCTATTCACTCTTGTTTTCATTTCATTTCATTTGCTTTCTAGAGCACATTCACTTGTGTTTCACTTTGAACATTAAAAGTTTCTGTCAACTTTTGTGCACCTGAGTTAAAAATAGACAAATAGTAATAAAAACCAATGTGGGTATATTTAGTGTAGACATGTATTTATGTGTTATATTCTTACAATTTCCAGAATTTTGTATTGCCTATTATAAATTGAATAATCTCTCTCTCTCTCTCTCTCTCTTTCTTTCTCTCTATTTTACACCTGCAATTCAACAGGAGGCTGAATTTCAGTCATTAAAAGAAGCTCTCTCCTTTGTATCATTAATTGATGGATATTACAGATTAACTGCAGATGCACACCATTATCTCTGCAAAGAAGTAGCACCACCGTCAGTGCTTGAAAATATCCAAAGCAACTGCCATGGGCCAATTTTGTAAGCTGTTTTCTAGTATCATAACAAATTGATTTTGCTTTTGAAAGATGAAATTTAGCCAACTGTGAATCCTGATGGACATCTTGATATATGTACTTACTACATATATCTAATACAAAATGTTTCATTTTTCCCCATAATTTTTATCTTTGCAGAATGCAGTGTTTTCTTAATTTATTATCAAAAAAAAATGCTGATTTTAATTTTCATCCTTTAGAATTCTCTTTTTTTTTTCTCCCACTGAGATATGCAGTAAAGACATGATGCTGAACTTACAAAATTATAGTTACTACCATAGCAACAATGTAGGTGATAAACAAAGAATCTCATGATTTTGCTGTGGCCTCTAGCAGAAATAGTATCTGACTTGCAAAGGGTTAAAGGAAAATTCAGCTAATACTAGCTTCAATATTTGAGGAAGGAATACAGGAAGTTCTTGACCACATATATAGGAATTTCTGTTTATTTTTAGTATTTTCTACTTACTCATTTTCTCCGTTTTTTAAAGAAGGAATTTGGTATTTATATTGTTTTTTTAACAGTTGACAGTGTTGTTTGTTGTTTGCAGAAGGATACATGCTGAGTTTAACAATGTTTTAAGATGGCAAAATAAAATAACCACTTTTTTCAGCCTATAGAAACCTTGAAGGCTTTCCCAATATGTGCAAGAGAGTTACCATATGTTGCATAAAACTAGCACTACTCTATTCAATAGATCTTTCTGGAAACTTAGCAGTGACAGAAAGCATAGGTGCTACAATCCTCAGAAGAGAAGAAGGATGGAGACCAATACAAATTAAATTAGATTACTTGCTTCTGCAGACATAGACTAAAGCCATATGTTGAACCTTTTTAGGACTGCAGAGAAAGACGTGAAACGAGTCTGAATCTTTCCAGACCATTTTATTCCTTCTTGTTGGAACTAGACGGAAATAGTCATTTATGAAAATTATGAAGATGTGTTTAAGGGAAAATTAGCTTTTGCAGTAATAAATGATGGAAGAAAATTTATTTTAATTCCTCTTTTCTTTTAGCACTTTCCCTTGCTAAATTTGCCACCCTGTTTTACTAATTTTAGCTTATGTATGAGGCATCTTTTTACAGTTTGTTCCATGATCGAAATATATATATTTTAGACTTTAAGGTTTCTTATGAAATGGGTGATTGTGGTGTTTTCAGTATTGAAAATTTTTATTACGCTTTTCTCTGTATAAGTAGCTATTCTGAATACTGTAAAACAAAGGGCCCAAAAATTGGCTGAAGTGAAATTCTAAAGAACTGAGAACTTTAATTGTCGTTAAAATGTTATACATCTAATTGTTAGTGCTTGTTAGTCAATCTCTGCTGTTTTTGATTTTTGAAATTATGCAGTATTAAATATATTTTATTTTTATTGTAGCATGGACTTTGCCATCAACAAACTGAAGAAAGCAGGTAATCAGACTGGCTTCTATGTTCTTCGTTGCAGTCCTAAAGATTTCAAAAAGTACTTCCTCACCTTTGCCATAGAGGTTGGTATTTTGCCTTGTTTAGCATTTGTACAATTTTCCTTTCATGAGAACAGAGGCTCACAGCAAACTATTCTGAGTTTTCTCTTCAGACGGTTTGTGGGGTTCTATAGCTACCTGTGTTAGGTGGAGAAAACTTCCTGATCCTGCAAGAAGCACGTGCTGATCTGTGTATGGTCAGATACCCAGTGTGCCTTTGAGAATAAGAGAATTAGCAAAGAGAGAGCTTGAGAGTTCTGGGAAGGGTGAAAAGGTTTTTGTTTTTTTGTGGCGATATTTTTTTTTTTTTTTTTGAAACAGACTGGGGCTTGGTTATACTGGTTATATAGTTAGCTCTGTTGGTGATCTGTCAGTGTCTCTCCAAGTTCTCCTTGGTTTTGTTTTTGGAGGGCCTCTGGGGTTTTTTTGATTGTTTTTGTTTTGTCATTCTATGGCAGCTGTTACATCAACATAGATCTGTTAAGCATATGTTAACTAGAATGGAAATCACAGTAGAAATGCCTGCAATTCTAATGCTGCTAAAGAGTCAGATAGACTTCGGGTCTGGAATGTTTCTTATTATTTAAGCTGAGCTACTTTGGGAGCTCATAAGTAGAGGAAGTAACTTGTGGGCTTTCTTGTTGGTTTGCAAAAAGATAGCATATTTGCCAAATACTGTCAGACATTTGCACATCTCTGGAAACAACAACAACAAAAATATTGGTGTGGATGAGGAAGCAAACAACCATTTTGAGATCTGTTATGTTTAAAAAGTATGTCCAGTCAGTAAAGTGTACATGAGAGGGATTTTTTTAGACTAAGAGATCATTCTCTGAGTTTCCAAAGTATGAGTGTCTAGACCAACTAAACCTGCCACTAATCGGCCTTTCCAATTTTCTGCTTATTCTGATTATTTCTGGACAAGCAATTAAAAGGGTTTTGAGATTCAGAATTTGTGGGAACATTTTCCACATTGTTAATATGAAGGCACTTGAAAGCAGTTTTAAGAGGTCCTCTTGTTTAGAAAAGGCCAGTGTGCTCTTTTCAAGATTCAACATAAAAAATTCAATGCATAATGAGAATCTGTGCTAGAAACAAGGAGCTTAGAACTGCACCGTAGACAACAGAAATAGAAACACAGCTGAGATCTCGAAATGCTTGTCAGGAGAGCTTATCCTGCATCTGCGCCATGTCTAACAGGCATTCAATTTGAGCCCTTGGGTTATTACTTCCAGCAAAACTTTATTTTAATATTACTGACTCTTTTAGGGTGAAACAGTTTTTATTACTAGTTTACTAGAGCCATTCTGTGCTTTGAAGTCTCTGTGACAGGAGATTTGGTAACATTTGTTTTTTACAAACGTATTAAATAATGAGACAAAAGTAGCAAATTATGGTAGTAACTCCTGAATTCTTTTTAATTATTGGGGTGCTCTGTATTCAAAAAATGTTCCTAAATAGTAAATTTATTCTAAATAGTAAATATTTCTTTTTAATGAAAAATCTGCAGCGTGAAAATGTCACTGATTATAAGCACTGCTTAATTACAAAAAATGAAAATGGAGAGTATAATCTTAGTGGAACCAAAAGAAGTTTTGGTAATCTTAAGGATCTGTTGACCTGTTACCAGACAGAAACTGTCCGTTCAGACAGCATAATTTTCCAGTTTATCAAATGCTGTCCTCCAAAACCAAAAGGTAAGAGATGGAAACTTACTACTAAACATTTGTGTGTCAGACATTTAATTTGAGTTTTAAAAAGGCATGAATAGGTTAAATGTTTCTCCGGGAGGTAGATATATGCGGGCTTCTCATTGTTTGGTTGTGGGTGTTTTTTGTTGTTTCCCCCACCATATACACACATTTATCTGTTTGTTCATCATAGAATTTGCCATCCAAGTGCCAGCTGTTCCTAATTAGATTTTTCTTGGTTTTCCAGAAATAACTGTGGTGGTACTGTAACAGTCTTACATTAGAAGCAAAACCATTTTCTTAATTGCAGTGGATTGTGTGCAGTAGTATTAGTTATTCTACTGAGTGTCTTGAAAGGATGCAGCTACTAAATGTAGCTGTACTTCTCACTAGATAGTTCCATGGAACAAACAATGCCAGATTTCCATAGATGATTTGTTGCTCATTGTTAACTCGACATCATTGCCTCATTCAATTATTCTAGGCTAGAATGTGATTTCAGCCCTTATTTGTCACTGAAAAGCATAAATGGGAACAGAACATTTGTTAGGGAAATGGATTTTCAGAAATCCCACTAGGCTTAAATTTATATTAAAGTTTTGCCCTCACTAGGATATTCATACTCTTTCTCCCTTGTGCATTCTAATATCGAATGTCAGCCCTCTTTTTTTTCCCCCTCTTACAGTGAGTGTATTTAAAAAAAAAAAAAAAAAAACTTAAGAGCACATATTTGTTACATATATTTAACTCTTTCAGATTTGATTGAAATTAGCCAGTGCATAAATGTATGTACATATTACAGAGAATAATTGCAAAACTTTATTTCCAGGGAAATCAATAAAATATATGCATCTGAACTACAAAGTATGTAATCAGTATAAATACACATTTACAGACAAATGTGATTATCAGCTTTGTTTCACTAGTAAATTTGCTCCACTCCCTTAAAAGCATTTTTTCAAGATCACTACAGGAATAATTATTGTGGTAATTATGAAGCAATGAGGGTCACCAGCCTACTACCAGGAGCAAAAATAACTTGCAAATTCTAGAGAGACATTGAGGTAAAAGTGTTTGTGTCAGAAAGATTTTATCATGTGAAAAAGGTGATTTGTATGCTCTTTTTCCATCCCCGATTGTTACTCAAAATACAGCAAAAGTTAAGATAGGAAAAAAGCCTGGAATATTTCAGAATGTGCTCGTCCAAAAATAGGCATACTTAAGAAACATTAAAAAAAAGCGGGTGAACCTGAATCTTTCTGCTGATTAGAAGAATTAATATTCTGAATTGGTTTAACAGACCTTTGAAATATTGTGACCTTTTGAATGAATTCACCTTGGAAGAATATCCTCTTTTTCTTATTAACAATTCTATTAAAATAATATAGTTACGGTTTTATATTTTGCACTTTTATTTTCTTCTCTCCACTCTTCCTTTTCTTGACAGATAAATCAAATCTCCTAGTTTTCAGAAGCAATAGTGTTTCTGATGTACCTTCATCGCCTACGTTACAGAGACACAACAATGTCAACCAGATGGTCTTTCACAAAATCCGTAATGAGGACTTGATATTTGTAAGTCCTTAATTCTATCTTCTGCTGCAAGTGGTTGGTTCGATCTATATTAATTTGTAACAACTTCGTATGTATTAAAATACTCTTATCTAAAAGGATTTTGCTCTAATCTTTCTTTAGTCTTGTAAGAGAGGACAAAGTATTTAGAGTTGTCCCATAATACAGTTTCTTTTGTCTTATTAAAAATGTTCTTTTGACTGCAATAGAAACTATTTTTGCTGTGCCAACAGATGTCTAAATACATTTTAGTAGTAGTAGCTCCCTTTTCTATAGCTCTTGCAGCAGTTTATTTCCTTGAGACACATAAAAAGTCAGGAAAAGTTTTATGATTCTGGTGTAGTTTCTTCTCAGTCTTGTCAGTCAGGCTCAAGATGTGTGTTAACTGTGAAATTTTGCATGTGCTTGTTTAGGGTGAAGGTTTGAGTTCGTTCCCAGACCTAGTAAAGATTTCTAATTTTTTTTCTACTTTTTTTTTTTTTATTTTTTTTCTCTCACTTTTAGGAAGAGAGTCTCGGACAGGGCACATTTACAAAGATTTTCAAAGGTATAAGAAAAGAAGTGGGAGACTATGGCCAGCTCCATCAAACTGAAGTTCTTTTAAAGGTGCTGGATAAAGTGCACAGAAACTACTCCGAGGTTGGTATGATTGTTCGGTGCTGAATTTGCCTGTCATATATAGAACGTTACTTTTTCTTACAGTGAACAACTTGCAGTATTTGTTATATAGTAGAGGACTGCTTAGAACCAGGTTTAATCTTAGCTGCATGATACTGAGAGGATAGGTTTGGGACTGGCTCTGTAAAGTGCACTTCTGTCCTTGACCTTCTCCCATCCCTCTGGGAGTTCTGAGATACTGTGCAGGCATCACGAGAGAGACAGTTTGGCCACAAACCTCTCCTCCAATAAATCACTTATAAACAAATGAAGTACCACCATTTCCAAACAATTTCTTCCTACCACCTTTTCAATGATTATATTGGTTTTCCAATGAAATAAACACTTCAAGTCATAAAAAATCAGAAGCGTGTATATATGAGAGCTGCTTGCTATAGGTACAATCACTCATATGCTATTAGGCCTTCCAGTGTCTGAGCAAACCAGAAAGACCCTTCTGCAGAAACCAAAACACTGTTAACATAATAGAACCTAAGCTTAAATATGTGACAATTTAAATTTAAAAATATTAACAGGATGTGGTAGTTTTTAATGTATAACTTTAAACTTTATATGGCTTTTTATTACCTTTTTTGATTATATAACTGTATTAAATTCCTGTTCCTGTAGTATAAAGGCTTCAACCTAGAAGCTTTTGAAGGAAGCCAAGAGAACCAATCCAATGGTTAGCCAACTTTTCAAATATTCTAAAAAAAAACACTAAAATGTTAGCAAAAAAGGAAAAGAGAATTAATATTTTCAAGCCATGAGGGCATATAGTTTGGACATGTCAGAAATAATAAAGAAACTAGAGAACGCCTTGTATTTTTATTATTAATATGATAAATAATGTTCTCATATTCTGATGTTTAGTGAAAATCTGTTGAATCTAGGTATACAGAAATGTAAATACAATATTTGAGAGGAAAATTACCTAACTTTGCGATAGCTGGTGGAGTAATATATACAAAAAATGTATTTGGAGAGGCCACTGAAAAGGATCAAGAGCAATTAAAGTAATAAAAGCATCTAAAATTTTCCTGACAGGGAGACAAAATGTCTGCGATATTGGATACAGTATTTAATACTTTCTATCTTTACCTTAATAATGTTATATAAAGGAACAAATTGTGAACTGATTACATTTGCCATGAATTTATTTGCAGTCTACTATGCACTATTGGTATGAAAGAAAAGATTCTCTTTGAAATGTGGAGTTGCAGGAAAACAGATTGATAATTTCTCTGTAGCATGCACTTTCAGTTAATAATACATAAAAGCTTGGGCAAAAATAAGCATCATAGTTTATAATACACAGGATATTTGCACTGAGATGCAAATGGCAGTGGTGTGAAAAATGGATGTTTCATTAGAGGTTATTTAATGCTTTAGAGTTTTGTCTTCATTCTTATTTTTATTCTCTTTCTCTCTCCTTCCTCAAAGTCCTTCTTTGAGGCTGCAAGTATGATGAGCCAGCTTTCTTACAAGCATTTGGTATTAAACTACGGAGTCTGCGTTTGTGGAGAGGAAAGTAAGTAGAAATAATTTCTGTATGCTAATTCTATACAGCTGCAATTAGTTTGTTCTTAGTTCTGTGTAAGAGAATGGAAAAATCAACACCACACCTGCTAGTCACTTAATACATAGTATAAGTCCAGATATCTGAAACAGAATTTAAGTGATTCTTAGAGAGAAAATGGAATACTTTGTGTAAATATGGGTATGATTAGTAAGTTTAGCAAATGATTTGCTATCATATCTGATTTACAAAAAGTTTTTCTGAGCTCCTGAAACTGGCTTTTGACACTTCAGAAAATTTCTCACTCTACATTTTTATTAACTGTGGTCAGTTAAAAGTAGAAGTGGCCAGATACCCAAGAAAATGACTTAATTGTTATCCAACGTCCGTGCGTGTACGAATTTTGTGAAAACAAATGTAGCTGTAGGAATTTGGTTTAGAGATGCAGTTCTGCAAACACAAAGCCTTATTATTTGAACAAAACTTTTGCAAACAGAAAATAATGCAATTTTTTTTGCATTTATTTAAGTAGAGTGCATTTAAAGTACCTTAAAATTAAATATTAATTTTGAATCAATTCTTCCAAGTATGCAATTTTCAAATATTCACTGCTGGAGCCTTGCTATGGCAATCTTTCTCTTGTATTCTTTGCCACCTGTGTCAGTTTGCACGTAAGAGATATTTTCTCTGGTTAGTGTTTCATCACAAAATAAATCACTCTACACAGTAAGTGTGTATAATCATATTATGTTAACATATATCCTGTATTCAGATGGAGGAAATCTGCAGTTTTTTCTGTATTAACTGGAGGGAGTTTTTTCCTGTATCAGGAGTTGCTCCTATTAGAAGGTTAGAAAATGCAGAGCCATATTTGGTCAAGACATTATTATACCTGTTGCTTGGTAAATACACCTACAGGTTGATTTTCCTAGTTTATTCATGGCACAATGAGCACATGCGTTCTAGGGACAGTATATAAAAATTCCAGCTAGTTAGAATACATTTCTACAAAAGAGTTATCTGAGGATGGGCACTTACTTCTTCTTTAAAGCACGTTTGTGTACTTTGATTTATTTTATTTCTAAGGACAAAGGAGGTTTATTAAATCTACACTTTTGTAAGACGCAATTACCGAGAATTACAAACAGTGGCCATTTGGCTTTCTACAGTTTGTACAGATTAAATACAGATTAATTAAAATGTTTCACACTATTGAGAAAATTGTCTTTAAAGTGTAAGATTGTTATTTTTTTAATACAAAATCTATTTCCAGTGATTTCCAGTATTTTTAGAGTTTTAATGACCACTATTGGAATGTGAGCATCTTGTAATTGAAGGCAAGATTTCAGGAAGCTGATAGAAATTGTGCAGCATTATGAAGTGGACTTTATTTCTTGGATTATTAACTGGCTGACTGCAAAGAGGCGCATTCCTTACCAACATAGAAAACTTCTTAGTGCTGCAGAAGATGAGCTGTTACCAGCCTCTCTTCAAGAAAAAACATCTGTTGTTCCAGCAAAACATCCCATTTTTCAATCAAAGTATACAGACTGTAATCAGCTAAGAACTGAATGACTTGAAATGGATTTATTCTACTTACTACGTTGATATTGCTGTACATTATAACACTTATTACAAACTCACTTATTGCACTTTTAATATGAGAGTGGAAGAATGCTAAGTAATTTGTTAAAGATTAACCTATTTTGTAAAAAGAACTATGTAAAAATCTAATTTAGAAATGATTTTGTGTTTTTGAAGAAATTATGCTATTTTTTACATCCTGAAGAGGTATAAAGAATATGGAATATTTGGACAGGATTCATATTTGAATTTTGGGCAATATTCATATTTGAATTTACAAGGGTCCCACAAAAAAGCACCAAGAAAGAGATGGGTAATACTAGAGTATTGTATCTGCTCTGAAATAAAATTTCTTTATTGTTGTTTTTAATCATTACTCTTTTAACAATTTAAATCAGATATCCTCGTACAGGAATATGTAAAATTTGGATCCTTGGACACATACTTGAAAAAGAACAAAAATACTATCAATATCTTGTGGAAGTTGGAAGTAGCTAAACAGCTGGCGTTAGCAATGCATTTTCTGGTATGTAGTTTATTCTTCAGTTTTATTAATGGCTGAATTTAAGTGTTTCAGGCTGGATTCAAGACTTAGGCATATGTATCTGGAATGACTGGTCCCCTATAATTCTTTTTGAATTTGGGTTGGGAATTTGAAAATAGAGTGGGCATAATCAGGTAAGTTTAGTGGCTAGCCAAGGACACACAGTTCTGCCTTACACAAAGGACACTTCAATTTTCCATGCTTTTTTTTTAAATTGTGAAGAAAAAAAAATTCAATCTGAATATTAGCTAAGTGAGTAGTATCTAACTAACCACTGCTGTGGAAACTGATGGTACTTTTTGTGCATGTGAGTATTTGAGTGTTTTAGGCCCCAATAGGCCCCAAATGGACCCCAATTTGGTCCATTTGATTTTGCATAAAGGCTGTTATTTGAGACAAGATACATGATTAGATGAAACTCTTTTTAGAAGACACTGAATCTTATGTTCATTTTGCATGTATTCACCCAATTTAAGATCTGTTAAAAGAGTTTTAAGCTTCAAACTTAGGTAGATAGCTAACATGAATAAAGATTTCCAGAAACTCTAACTCTAGGAGAGGAGCTGTTGAAATGTCCATGAAATTCGATCAACTTAATCTTTTAGCATTTTCTTTACTAATATTTCTTTCATGCTGTGAAGTATTGCTTTCAGAAGTTTTGTGGTGTTTTTGTCTGTACGTAAAAGCTGCATTTCTGTTCATCAGGAGGATAAAGGTCTTGTTCATGGGAATGTCTGTGCAAAAAACATCTTGCTTATCAGAGAAGAAGACAGGAAGTCTGGAAACCTTCCTTTTATAAAGCTCAGTGATCCTGGCATCAGTATTACAGTTTTACCAAAAGACAGTAAGTCTAGACTTAAGTTCTTTTTTTTTTTTTTTTCCCCCGATCCCTTCTGCTATCTGATATATTATAGGACATTCTTTCACATTGCCTTTGCTTTAAAATATCCTCTGAAGTCCTACTCAGTGGTTTTGAGTCTCCAAGATGCTATTCTGTACTATGTTGCAGCTTCTTCACAGCCACAGTTGTGTTTTGTAGTCTGGAAAAGCTTTCAGAATTTAAAGGAAAAGCACTTCTGAGAATGCTGCCTGGTAATTCAGTATTATCACCAGTGCATCTCGTGGTGAATGCCTGAAATCACAGATGAATCTTAAGATATTTAGTTATTGTTTTTGCTGTTGAAGTTGTACTGCTTTTATAAGCAGAAAAAAATAACTCGATCTAAAAGAAATGTGCAATGTGTGCAACATTCATAGGCTAATGAATCTGATGGGACCTTATTCCTTTTATTCTCTCTTAAATAATTTTGAGAAAATGAATACAGTATACTTTGTCAGTCTATACATCCTAAAAGAAAAAATGCATCTTAGAGGATACAAACAGTGCGACAACATATTTTCCAGTAAACTGTAAACTTCTTAAATTAAAAACCTATGTTAATCTTTCTGAGATCCAATCTTGATATACTGTCAATAATCATGATATAATGTTATAATTTGATAACTACAATCAAAAGATTTCAGAATCAATAAGTGTAAAATTCATTTTACTCCTCCTTTACATTACTGTGCCATTATAGAATGTCTAAGATATCAACCAATAACAAAGTACTATTTTACTTTTCTCCATCCAGTTCCCTTATGGTAGCTTCTAAACTTGATAACATCAGGAAAAGTACTAAAGTTGAAGTAAAAGTATGATGCTGAAATGAGATGAAGGCAGCTTTGTAACACTGGTCTCATATTGCAGCAAAGCTATTTCTTCCATATTCTGGTTTATAAATGCTCTTTCTGTAGATATTCTGTAGCTTTTTTTTTTCCAGTCAAGACCAGAAATTTGGAAACATATTCAAAATACATTACAAAATTAAATATCCGTGTATACTCAAAATATTTTTACTAAATCAAGTGTTATAGAACTTCTGAAATAAATCTAACATATTTAAGAACTTTGATTTCATTACTAATTTTAGCATCATATTTTGTTTCTGTGATTGCACAGTTCTTCTTGAAAGAATACCATGGGTTCCACCTGAATGTATTGAGAACCCGAAACAATTAAGCCTGGCCACAGACAAATGGAGCTTTGGCACTACATTGTGGGAAATCTGCAGTGGAGGAGACAAGCCTCTGAGCGCACTGGATTCTCCAAGAGTAAGTATTACTGGGTCGTAACAGTTCTTTGAACACTTGTGAAGTAGTGTGGCCTCTGCCCACTGCATCAAAACTACACTTTTGTTGACAGACACAGGTTTGTTTTTTGTCATTTGCTTTGATTTTTATGGGCGCAAGGTATGACTTTGCCAGTACATTTTGTCTGAATTTTGTTGTTTTGTTGCAACTGTTACAACTGTATATTTAAGCAGGAAGTATTTCTAAAAATGTACATGACATTAATTGGCATTAGCTTTCTGAATTTGAACATGTAGATAATAGTTTATATTAATGTCTAGTAATAGTAATACAGTTATGATTTATAGTGTGTTTGATTGTGTTGCAGACAGTGCATGTTTTATTTTAGCTAAACCAGAAGCGTTAGTAATTTTATATCAACAAGGGGCAAATGAGATATGCTTCATAAAAATATTATTTCTTGTATATTTAATTACCTCTCAGTTGGAAGAAAAAAAAAAATCCTGCTACATCCCTTGAGGATTTGTAGTATTATTATTGTAATGTAACTGATAGCTTCTTCTCATAAAGCCTGATCTCATTTATCTAGTGTCGTGGTCAGCTCTTAAAATAATAAACTCCTGTAATAGCTTATAGGCCTAGGTAGATCTAGGTGTTTCAGCAGGTACTCTTGTCTCTTCTACTAATTCGTGTTCTTTCATAATATGAATGAAATTTTTACAATTAGAGGAGTTCAGCCAGTGCACAGATGGGTAGAATTTTCTGCTGAGTCTATCCCATTTGGCTTTTATTAAGTTACTTGCAAAGGAAATACCATCTAGGCTCGTTATCTTTCTTGCTTTTCATATCTTCCACTAGTAGCAGCCCTGGAATTTGAGGCAATTAGTTTAAATTGTGCCAGTTCTGCTAGACTGTCAACCTTGACTGTCTAAGTAAATAGGTCAATTATACATGTTAGTGAGATAATGATTCTAGGTTGAGAGCTGTGTGTTTGCTTTTTGTTTGTTTGTTTTGTTTTTGCTGCTCTTGTCAGACCTTTATTATGCTGCAGCTCCTCATAGTTGTTTGCTAAAATCTCTCTAACCTCTTTAATCCCAGAAGCTACAGTTTTATGAAGACAGACACCAGCTTCCTGCTCCTAACTGGACAGAACTAGCCAACCTTATAAACAACTGTATGGATTATGAGCCAGATTTCAGGCCTTCATTTAGAGCCATTATACGTGACTTGAATAGTTTATTCACTCCAGGTGAGTTTCTGATAGAACAAGAACGCACTATAAAAAAGAAACATGATCTCAGTCAGTTTGTTTTCAGATGATGTCTACCATTTAAATGTATTGACCCAGCCATAGTTCACTGCCATAAATATAAGTTGCTAAATCAGTGTGTTACGGCTTCTTAGATTGTTGCTAAAAAAAATTAATTAAAAGTTAGCACGATTCCTCAAAGTATGACTTAGTTGAAGTCTATCCCAAAAGTTTTAGTTCAACTCTCTTCCAGGGGTTTTAGTTCAGGTTTATTAACACCACATGTGTTATGACTGTCCTCTCAGTACATAAAACAGACAGATGTGTAAGTCTTTTTTCTTTGTCAGGCTTTGTGGAGTTTGCATTTCTCCCTCCTGCAGCAGTAGAGTCATTGCACGATAGTTGCTGTATTTGAAGTAGAATTGACCAACAAAAAAAAAAAAAACAAAACATATTTGAAGACTAAAGAAAAACTCATTATGAGTCGTCAGAATAAGTCATTTAGCTATTTTGTAATATTTCCTTGCTTTTATAGCCAAAAATTATACTACAGAAGTTAAGGGGTTGGTTAACATTCTGTTGTGCTCAGGATATGCCTAGCAAAGGTAGGACCTACTAACATTGTGATAACTTTCTTCATTCTCCCATCTGCTTTTCTGTCTTTGCCTCCTGTTCCCTTTCTGCTTATTCCCTCCTTCCTCCTCACTTCAGATTATGAGCTTTTGACAGAAAATGATATGTTGCCAAATATGAGAACTGGTGCTCTTGGATTTTCTGGGGCTTTTGAAGACCGGGACCCAACCCAGTTTGAAGAAAGACATCTTAAGTTTTT
This sequence comes from Tinamus guttatus, assembly GCF_059628265.1. NCBI lineage: Eukaryota > Metazoa > Chordata > Aves > Tinamiformes > Tinamidae > Tinamus > Tinamus guttatus. Next base: position 730,109 of record NW_028288644.1, read on the forward strand.
ACAGCAACTTGGCAAGGTAGGATGTTTTGAAATTCTCTAATTGCCAGGAAGTAACTATCATTTTCAATTATCTTCTGGTCATCTCATATATCCTATCTACATTGAACACTTCTGTTACTGATCAGTTTCGGTTATATCTAGGCATTACATGCAGTTCCTTGCAGATTTTTTTTATGTAGTTTATCTGTCTAATGACGGAGTAATGATAACTGATCTCCACAATGGGTCCAGTGACACTGAATGGCTGAAATTTTTTGTGTAGTAAAACAGCCTAACATACTTATTTTTATTCTTTACACTAGGTATTTATTGAAAATTGTGCTAATGAGGCATGTGTGTGTGTGGACAGATATTTCAAGGAAGTATGTATATGTGGTCCAAAAAGCCAAGAATATCTGTTTGGAACATTCTAGGCTACAGAAACCAGCACTGCGTGAAAAAAAAAAAATCTATTTTATCCAGCCAGGCTGTATGAACCATGCCTAGGCAGATGACTTAATGCAGCTAATAGAACATTACCTAAACGCTTTTTTTTCTAGAATGGTTCACTGCTCTAAGTAGAAGTAAAACTAAGCCTAACAGCAAAGCAGCTGAAATATAGGATAGTTTATAAGTGAGAGAAAAAAAGCGAAGGTAAGAATGAGAAAAGGAAGATAAAGAATATAAGAACACGGAAATGAATAGGAAGATTAAGTCCCAATAAATAGAGAAGAATTAGGAGCTAAGTTGAGCCTAAATGTGGAGTATTTTCCAAATGCAGGAAGAAGAATTATTTTCCCTGGCAGTTCTGGAGTAGAGGAAATGTGTGGAGATGTGGGTGAATGTGAATAGATATTGTCCCCTCTCCTTGCCCTCCTTTGCTCCAGCACTGTTTACTTCCTTTCAGTGAATATGTACCTTACTGTAATGGAACTATTTCCTGTGATCTTGCCCTCTTTCTGTTTCTCTGGGAAATTTTATGACTTTTCACTTAAATAAAAGTCTGTTCACCTTAATTCTAATACAGTTATCATTAAGGTAATATGTGCAGCTACTTATGAAAAAGTGGTGTGGTCTTGCTTTTAATTCAAGTGTGTGTTCGTGATTTAGGGAAACTTCGGCAGTGTTGAAATGTGCAGATATGACCCCCTACAGGATAATACTGGAGAGGTGGTGGCTGTGAAGAAGCTACAGCATAGCACAGAAGAGCATCTTAGAGACTTTGAAAGGGAAATTGAAATCCTGAAATCTCTGCAGCATGATAACATTGTTAAATACAAAGGAGTGTGCTACAGTGCTGGTATGTGCTATGTTGAGTAAATCTTCCTATATACACTTAAGGATGTATATTGAGAAACTGAGGGAGGGGTACTTACAGAAGTCACTGGTTTGTCCTAAATTTATATGAACTTTAAGAGTACAAATCACAAAAGGAATCTCTGTCATGTGCTGCTTCACAGTACATGATGGACTTGAGTTTATTCTGCCAGCTCATTGCATAATTTGATTGATTTTACAGAAGTAACATTTTGGGTAGTTCCCCAGTGTCTTTATCTTAAAGTACAAACAGGTCTCCCTGGAAAAGCATTTGGGGTTAAGGATGAAAATGTACCCATTTTGTAACATGTTTTTTGCTCAATATAATATTGCAGGGGTGGGTATTACAGAATGTACTGTCTATGTGATAACAGACTTATCAGTTTCTGAAACATTTTCCTGTTATGTTAAAATTGAATTGTTGACTCGAAGTTTGAGTGAAAGCATGATTTTGCCCAGTCAGGGTAAGTCTTTTAAAAAGAAAAATCTTGTGTTCCTAATCAGGAGAAGGTAAAAAGATGGTAATTTTACCATTTTTAAAAGATGCTAAAATTGCAGAGGGATTGATTTCCATTGGCATTCCAAGTTTCACCTTAGCAATGAGGAGGGATTACATGAACAGACACACATGTGGCATTTTTGTTTTACTTTGGCGATACCAGCTAATGCACTGGTGAGATGATCTCCATTAGTGATGCCTTCAGGTGTCAAGATCTCCACATTTTGTCATGCTTAAATAAATGGTAATTCCTTAATATGGGCAGTTAACCAATACATGAACAATCGCTTATTAATGCACTATGCATACAGAATAAATTGATTTTTTGGGGGTAGTAACACTATAATTACTACAGATATTTTTATTTCAAAACTTTGGGGAAGAAACAAAGTTGTCTAAATATGTTTTTGTTGTAAAAGGTCGTAGGAATCTGAGACTAATTATGGAATACTTACCCTATGGAAGCTTGCGAGACTATCTGCAGAAACACAAAGAAAGACTGGATCACAAGAAGCTTTTGTTGTATGCCTCTCAAATATGCAAGGTAGGAGAACTTTGAGATGGCCAGCACTTTTAGACTTTTTTTTTCTTTTTTCCTTTTCTGGGAAAGTTGTTTTTTGTTTTATTTTTTATAATAATGTTGGTATAATGGTTCTAGTACCAGCTAACCTTAAACAAGATAGCAAAACATATTCATATAGTGAAAAGCCTGATAAACTTCTGAGTATCCTAGGGCAGAATGCTGAGATTGGCCTATCTTTTTTTTTGTCCTGATCCAGGGGAAAAACTCAATTTATTTTTGTTTAGTTTATATTTACTTTATGGTTCATTCAGTTTACATTTGCAGTCAGAAGCATTAAAACCTGCACATACCAGATTTATGCATGGAGAAGGCCACAGCAGCGCCCAAGACTATTTGCTGGTGTTAATTCAGGCTCTAAACATACATTATATAGTTCCAAAAAGGAAAGCAGACATCTGATTTTTGTTGTGGATGGGGTTATGTTCCCTAGCCTTACTCTAGTATTATACTTAAGAAAGGAGATTTTAGACTTTACTGTGTGTTTGTTAGGTCCAACAAAAGGAAAAGAGAAAGGAGGGAAAGGAGGGGAAAAGAAAAAAAAAAAAAGCTTAAGGTATTTTCCTGAAATATTTTCAACTTTCTTCCCTTGATTCTGCAGCAAAGAAATGGAAACATGTAATTACTTACCATAACTGAGTATTCTTCAGTAGCTAGTAAACTTGTGCCCTGCTGCATTCAGATGAGCAGGTTTTCCTTCTGTGGTGTGGCATAGAAAAGACCTGACAAGAATCAGGGGACAGTGTGCTAAATCCAGGAAGTAAATATTTGTATCTGGTGAACAGAGCTTGGTAGGTCCATACTTGAAACTGAAGTGACTCAGTAAATCTTTTAGCTACTGAATCTGCAGGATATAAAGGAGGCTTTCGTAGCTGATCTCACCTTCTCATGTGGATCACTAAAAGGTAGCAAGAGACAAGGAATTATCGGGCCATATGGGAAGTTTCCAGGCAAGGTCTCCTTAATGGGCCACATGGAAAATGCAAAATGTTCACCAATCTGTTCCTTCACTAAGAGGAAGGGTTGGACACATGACAATCCACCAAAAGAGGGTTCAAAATGCCTTCTGATCCATGGTTCCAAAGCAAGAAGTCATTGTGCTAGCTTTCCAGTGTAAAAATAAAGCATTATTTCTGCAACAAAATTTCTGCAGTTATCAGTGCCAATAAGTGACTGAAAACAGCATTTCTTCATGCAAGGAGTTTCAAGGGTCTAAAACCCAGCTCTATCTGGGAGAAAGGTGGTAATGAACCTAATAACCTAGAATAGAGATGTCACAGGGACTTTCAAAAAGGCAAAGACCGCAGCAATTTCATGTGTTTTGTTCTATCGCAGTCTGCCAACTTAGTACCTAAAGACACAGCAGCCATCTGCCTTGCTCACTGTGTTATGACTCTCTAAACTTTGAGTTTATACTCAAGTTTTATTCAAAGCTTGAAGGAAGAGCAGTGGTGACGTTTCTCAGGCTCCTGTCTCTCTTGGATGGCATCGCTTGAGAGGGGGATTGAGAGGTAGATTGGGGTCTTTTTCAGTAGTTGAAGACCACAAAGAAATTTCGGGAAAGGAGCTCAGGTCAGAGCACGCAAAGGAATAAAATGATACACCTATCAAAAAAATTATACATCAAAATATTTCAAATGTACAGGATAGTGATGAAAAACTGCAATAGTAGATGATGTACTGCTGCTGAATTTCCAAATGCAGACAAAGAGGAATGGAGACAGGACAGCCTTCTAGAAATACTTAACTGGAAAATATTTTGCACTCATATGACAAAAGCATAGGTATATACCGAATGGGAATGTCCATAGATAGATCTTGCTCTTAAAGAAATACTTATTTTTGACTCCCAGGGGAAACAAAGCCTAAGAATAATATGTGATTTGTTTTGCACTGTTGCTGTGGTGTCTTCATAGCAAAGGTTAAATCACTGTCTGATTTTACTCACATCTACAGTGTTCTATTGATACAAAACATTTTTTTCTCACAGATAGCAATGCAGAATTTTACTGTGAATGAAACCTCAAAGTAGTCTGCTTGACTTATGCTTAGTTTGAAAACATACAAGAGTATTAAAAAATAAAGTCCTCAAAGTCATCTGTTTCAGTTTGACAAAATGCAGATCAGTTTTATGATAACATAAAAATTAGCCAGTACTTGATGTTACAAAAGCAAAAAAAAAAAAAAAAATGCAAGCTGAACATTTTCTTGTCTTCTCTCTTGCGGTTTCCTCCCACTGCCCTTTCTTTTATCTGTTTATGCTTCTCTAGGATGTTTTCTTTCATCATCCCCACTCTTTTCTTTTCACTTTGCACTCCTGTCATTGTCTTTAGTTTTTTAAACAAAATCTTTTATCCCTCTGTCATTCTGCTTTTGCCTCAAATGTATGACAAAGAGCTCAAGGTATGTGTGTGTATAAGTGTCTGTGGGTGGTATTGGCCGTGTTTCTTTCTTCTCTTGCACTTAGTTCCTTGCTACTAATCTGGGAAAGGGATCCTGACCTAAAGATGATATTTTTTTGTGCATGTCTCACACTGTGAAAAGCAGCATTTTCAGGGTTTGCATTTGCTGAGAGTGACATTTCTATAGCTGCTGATTACTGGAGCTGTCATCTAGCAACAGGGCTCCGTATACAGCTCTGCAGAATCTTGGTAATAGGTGGACAGAAAAAGGAAATGAACTTCCCTTCAACATATCTGATTTGGGGATGTTCCTTTTTTTTTTTTTTTTTGGAACCCTGCGTTGTCTTAATTCTGGCTGGTGGGTGAAGAGTCTAAGAGTAAATTTAGTTTTCCATCTCTTCATGTTTAAAGCACTTTAGGAGCTTTGCTGGTGAACTCTGGGGAGTGGATGTGCACCTGCAATTTGAGATCAGTAATGGAAAAGGGGAACAGTTTCTAGCTGTTATTTTCCACAGGTAGCATGAGCGTTCATGATGGGCCTCTGTGCAGTCACATCATTAAATGCTGCTTGCAGCCGCAAAAAGAACTTGTGAAATTACTGTCAATCAGAGAAATTTTATGACCGTTTGACTGTTTTTAATACAGAATTTAGCAGTGGGAAAAAGTTACAGCATTTACATTAACTAATTGTCTAAAACTAAGGAGTTTTCAGGACAGTCATAGAAGCGAAACCGGTAGAAAATGGGATCCTTGAGCATCTGTAAAACCCTGCGGAGCGGGATGTTCCGACTGGGCAGCGGTGCCATCTAGTGGCGCTAGGACTGGCATCTGAGAAGAAGGTTCCACTCTTGGGTGCTGCTAGTTTCGAGGTTTCTCACCTAGAAAAGAAAAATAAACCTTGTGGAATACAAGTGCAAAGCCTTTGAGTTCAGCAGTGCTGAACTTACTGCTCTTAGGTTGTGTTGGTGTGAGATGTCTTTTATGAAATAATGATTCTGAGAGCTGAGAGTTGGCACTCTCTAGTGTCAACTTTTTTCCATCATTTACTACTGCATAAGCAATATTTTCTTCTTTGTAATACTGTTCTACCTCAGTTTTTTTCTCACAGTGCACCATGGCCTCTTGCACATTTCCTTTGTAACAAAAAGAATAACATGTATATCCATAGAACATGATCAGCAAAAGAGAAGCAGGACACCGATCAGATCAGAATCAGTAGTTAATGAGATTCAAGAAATCATAAAATAAACTTTTATAAAGCACTCAGGAGTGAGATATGGGAAATGAATAAACTGAAATGAGCAGTCCAATAGAATGGGCTTCATCTGCACTTTACACATCTGCACTGTACAACCAGTTTAACACAGCTTTTGCCTTCCCTCTGCTTACTGGCTGCAAGCTGTATTTGACTTTAGAAAGGGACTTATAACATGTGCACATTTACATAATCAAAAAAAAAAAAAAAAAGCTGTTTGCTCTGAGATGCTCTGACTACCTTGTAGTAGCTGGGGAAAGTCCCTGTGCCTGGTCTCTGGTTTAAACTTTGAGATTCAATATCCCCTTCAAGGAAAGCGTAGCCACGTAATGGTAGCAATAACTTTTTGTCTCTCTTGTGTTTGTGGTCTTTATGCTTTAGGGCATGGAGTATCTGGGCACGAAAAGGTATGTTCACCGGGATTTAGCAACCAGAAACATCTTAGTGGAGAATGAGAACAGAGTTAAAATTGGAGATTTTGGGTTGACAAAAGTCTTGCCGCAAGACAAGGAGTATTACAAGGTGAAAGAGCCTGGAGAAAGCCCTATATTTTGGTAAGTCTTCTTTTAGTATATGAAAGCACGACATGTTTTAACTTTTGCTATTTTAGCTGATAATTTTGTCTGTTATAGAATTCCTAAGTGCAAGCTCAAAGTCAGTTGCTCAGCATTGTGAAAGTCGTGCGCACAGTGTCTGACTTTACAAAACAAAATATATAAATGTGTGCCTCTTTAACTTACTTTCACAATCCCAAAAAAGAGAGAGAGGAAAAAAAAAAGGCACACCTAAATAAATATTCAAAAGAAATAATATGCCACAGGAAAGATACTCTTAAACCAGAGAAACTTAAAAGGGACTGTTCTTGAAAGTTTTGGGTCTTTCAGGACCCTAAAAACAGATTATTCTAATCTCTTAGCTGCTATGTTTATAAGGTTCTCTTCTGACCAACTGGAGTTAAATCTCTTGGCCTATAAATAGCAGGAATGGAGTGCTAGGTTAAATATTCAAGTAAATAGACAAATTTGGGCAGTGAATTTCCAGAGAAGATCCAAGTTACTGCAAAATAAAACACTGCTTCAGTAGGCTGTTCTTAGCTGGGACAGAATGCTGTGTAATCAATGGACACTAGAGATTTATAAAATTAAAATTGTTAGGTTACATTCAGAATGAATGTATACCTCTATGTTATGCATCATAATTAAAACCTAAGAAAGTACGTTAGGAAGGTTCCTTATGAAATTCTCAGATTTATTCTTCATTACACATTATTTTAGGTCATGTGGGCCTTGCACTGTTTAAAATACAATATTTAAAATATACAATAAATCAAAATGACATTAGAGAGAGTATTCCAGGGAGGAATAAGACATAAGGCCAGACGCACACGTACACAACTCCAGGCTTACTGAATGTGGTGGTGGCTGGGATGTTTCTTTGCAGATCTTCCCACATCAAAGTCTTGTTTTATGACACTGCCAATATAAAGAGTATCTATAAATCTGTTAGAACACTTGGCTCTAATTGTAGAATTTGATTTGTGTTTTCAATCTCATGAATAAATAATTAAATTATATTAAAATAAAAATATAGTTACTAGCAAAGGTGAAGGAAATGAGAATGTGTTAATGGTTATGAACAAAGAAAGTTTATTCATGATAAAATTTCTGTCTTACAAGAAATATGTTCAAAACTAAAAAAGAGCATCAGTCACCACAGAATAATATTCCTTTTACTGTGTTACAGGTATGCTCCAGAATCTCTGACAGAAAGCAAATTTTCTGTGGCCTCAGATGTTTGGAGTTTTGGTGTGGTCTTATATGAACTCTTCACTTACATTGAAAAGAGCAAAAGCCCACCAGCAGTAAGTATATATATTAATCATTCTGTTTTCACATGGAAAATAGCTAATTACTGATATATTGTTTAAACTTGTCATTGTTCTTATTTACGAATTTATCACTGTCATCTAATAGAATGTTTTATTTAATCTTATAAAGAATTCTTTCTTTGGTGATAATCTGACAATTTTTTAATTTAAATGATACTCATGATAGTTATCTTTCTATTTCAGGAATTCATGCGCATGATCGGCAATGATAAACAAGGGCAGATGATTGTATTTCATTTGATTGAGCTGTTGAAGAACAATGGGCGACTGCCAAGACCAGATGGATGCCCCGATGAGGTGAGGTGCTATAGTGATACATAAACAAAGGTACTCAGAGTGGATAGAGAGTAAATGCCAAACCTTTGCAAGTCCTGCAGGCATTACTCTAATATTTGTATGGCCTAAATGACTGCTATTATTAATAGTTATGTGCTGTTGTCAGATGCATGATGAGCATAATCATATTCATTTTATAAATATTCAGATTGCATTTTCTCAGCACCCCATGTTAAGTCGGATGGTTGTGATCTGCTGCTACAGGCATGCACTCAGATTTCTATTTCAAAAATATAAGCCTATTAAGGTAAAGAGGGGATTAGCATATAGAATTAATTCCATAGAAGTCCCATATAAATATTTGCGTTTAAAATTGCGAACTGTGCATTGTTTCTAAGTTGTAAGATTTAACAGTACAACCTTACTATTTACTGTTTTTCACATTTAATTCTGAATTTTAAAAGCGCTTTATCCTAGTAGTTATTTTCCTACCCTTGCTATAATACCCATATTATTCATATAAACCTTTTTTTTATTGTTATTATTGGTAAGCATTCTCAGCACGGAGTTACCTTGAGGCTGTGGTAACTGCCTATTCATGTGAGACTCCTATTCATGTGAAGCTAAGTCTTATGCATCAGTCTGTTCGAGGCCTCTGGGTTTGTAGACATTCTTTTCATGGATACTGAATTGTACATACGTGTAAAGCCTTCCTTAGAACATACAAAATAATCTAGCATTCTTCTGTTTTGCAAATAGTCTAGGTGTTTTTAAAAATTCTTTCTTACTTCTCCTAAATCTTGTGATATCCTAGTGTTCAGATCAGGATGCCCCTTAGCTTGAGTCAAGCTTGCAGGGGAGCTTGGGTAGAAGAGCTGTCAGGAAAAGAATGCAGGTATAGTCAATGTGCTTTCACATGTAACTTGCATCTGAGATCTCTTGCTGCATCTCTTGAACCAGGTTCACTTGAAAATAAGTCAAAGAATTCCTGCAAAACTGGAGGCAGAGGATATATCAGGCTCAAGTGACCTAGCAGAGTAGAGAAAGAACAGTACAGGTGGAGCAGGGAAGCTACTGGGAAAATAAGAGCCTATACCGAATCAAGGAAGAAATATCTAGAGAAATGTTTCTTGTACTGTACGTCTAAGTTATTTTTTGAACTGAAGAGGTTCTGCTTTTCATAGCTTACCTGCATGTCCTATGTAGGACAATACGCAATCTCTATTTTTTTTTTTTAGTGAAACTCTATCCAAATCACTATGATGATTTTGATGCTTGACATTAATCCAGATACCAAAGCAAGATGGAAATGCTTTAAATTTGTCAGAAAATCCACTCTTCCTGTTTTGCTCCAGAAAGAGCAGCCATCACAGATCTTAAATCTCCCAGATATCTGTAGTTTACAAGCTTGAGTCAGTGTAGGATTTGCTGAAAAATAAGGAACCAAAACCTGCATTTGTCATGGGAGCCCTGCAGATTTTTTTAAACAACATGTGAAAAGTCATTGGAAGTGTGAGACACTAGTAATGGTCTGTGTTAAATTAGTGAGAAAAATAGAGGTAAAGAGTTTGGTAAGCTGTTTTGTGGTCAGATGCTGTGTACAACTTTGGGGAAAGAGGGAAGAGTTCCTGCATGCTTACTGCAGTGGAATTCTATTGCAAAAATTGTTTAAATCCACATTTACCAGAAGTGGGCTTCGTTTGCACAGCAAAACTTGTGGCTAATTTTATATTATTATTAAAATAATTATTAAATATAACAATGTAGAGAAATCTGCTAAAACAACTGGAGGAGAAACTTAATTTAGAATTGCTGTCTTTTTAAAGACATATAAGCATTTTTGAGCTTTTGAAGAGACCAATAAACTAAAAATGAGCAAAATCCTTAAAGCTCTTAAGAGCTTCAGAATTAGTTCTATCAATTTCTGTTCTAAGATATCTCCTTTTATAATAAAGGATAACAGAGCAGAATGAACTGTCCTCTCTTTTCAATGTTCTTGAAATAAAGCAAATTACAAGATTTTTCGGACTACAATAAGTATAGGCTTGTGCCTCTGTTATTTGGAAACATAAAGTTAAGCGGGATGTTCTTTGGGCTAGTTCTAAGTAATTTTTACTACTTACAGCACTGAATTATTTTTTTAACAACTTTGTTTATTCTTTCTCCTACAGATTTATGCCATCATGAAAGAGTGCTGGAACAACAATGTTACCCAGCGGCCGACCTTTAGGGATCTTGCTCAGCGAGTGGATCACATAAGGGACAACATGGGTGGATGAGAAGACTGTCTCATTCAGAGGACATGTTGGAATGCAAAACAAAATGTATTTGCTGTGTATAATTAGCAAATGTACACACATGTGCTGGGAGTGCACATCTTTGCACACATCTTTGCTGGGAGTAAAATCTGAGTGGCAAATATCCTAGCTGAACCTGCAAACTGAGGAATCCTGCTGGTTTTCTTTATCAGGATATATTTGTTACTATGCGAAAAGTTGTTGAAATTCTCAATAGGGAGAAAAAATATTTTTCTAAGTAAAATAATATAATATATGGTCAGTCAGCAACACCATTTTTTGCCTTACTTGGCAATACAAAAAAGAGGTAGCTAACAAATATGGTGAGATTTTTTTTCCCTTTTTCTTTTTTTTTTTTTTTCGATGAAAAGACAGAGCATTTCTTTGTTGAAATGGAATATACTTCTAGTCACACTGAACATTTAGTGACTTGGCACTTGTTTTGTGTGTTGCACAAGGGCTTGTGTTTGTTAATACAGTTTTATAACTTTTCATTGTTGATGCAGAAATGCTTCTCTGTATAACAAAATGAAAGTGGTTGTGTAACTCAGATTTTTTTTGTGTGCCTCTCTGAAGGACAGTTATTGGCCAGCAATATATGCAAAAGATAATGGGCTGGATGTTGAACTGTAAGGATTTTGAGGAAAATTTTTGATTTGGACAGTCAGAAGACTTATTTATCCATGTGGACAATTTAATCTAAAATGAAAAAAACAAAAATGCAATCCACATTTTCTAACTTTTTCCCATCTTGCACAAATGCTAGGTTCTCTTTGTTTTGAAGAAACAAGTAGTGTTGAAGCCACTTTATTCAAGGCAATGTCTTCAGTTTGTGAATATGAAAAAGCTAAACATATTGTTGATCCTTTCAAATGCTGCTCTTTTATTCTTCCTGTCTTTGTAGTTTCATGCAGTGATAAATGTATCTGTAAATTGAAACCTTTTTTTATACAGAATGAAAAATACATTAAATACCCTCCATTTCCCAGCTCCCCAGTTCACTGCTAAGGTGATCACCTCATCCCTTCCTTCAGCAACCTGAACAGACTGCCAGTCACAACCATGCCAAAGCTGTTTTTTATGGAAGTAGCCCGGAGATACAGCCTGTTGCTTTCCGTGGTAAAACTCGAGAGTAAGATTATTTGGAAAGAAGAAATGTAAGTGCAATTGCTCCACGCTTTGCTGGGGACAAGGACATGATCCCAGGTACCAAGAACTCGAAGGAGGTCAAGGCTGTGTGGATGGACTCCTTGCAGCATACAATTCAGCCTTTTGAAATAAGTCAGTGAGAATTAATGAGGAAGCAAACTCTTTGGTTTTGCTCCCGAGCACAAAAATGGAGAATAATCATTCATATCTCGAGGCAGGAAATTAAAATTTGAAGCTTTTTCTACTTCAAATCATCTGATTTTTACCTGTTCTTAAAATGATTGCTTGCAAAGTACAGTACTTGTTCTTCTTGAATTTTTACTGGGGGAAGTTCTCTTAAGGGGCTACACAACTCGGAAAAAGGATCTAGATTTGTATTAAAATCAAATTTTTTTAAAGTGAGTGACAAAGAGCAGTTAATCACAGTCATAGGGAGGCCCCATAGTGAAGTAATTACACCCATGTCATCTGAATTTTCATTACCTCAATTAAAAAAAAGAACAAAATTGCTTTCGCAGAATCACAATAGTGCCAGTATAGCAATGTTTTGTACCACTATGGTGTTTCTCTCTCACAGTTACCCATACAAAAGTGTAATTTAAAATATGGGGAATTGCCAAGTAGGGAGGGCAGCATCAGCTCCCTTTCCGGCCATTGCGTTCAATACAATGTTTTGGTTTTCTTGTCACCAAATACTTGCATACGTAATTTTTTAAAGTAATTTCAAAATGAATTTTTAAGCTGCAAAGATCTTTGAAGTGCTTTGTTCAAATTAACATCTGTTTTGTCTATTTCTATACATTGCTTTGAAGATGATTTAAAATTTTGTGCAAGAAACATTTTTGCATTTGTAGTCTCAACTGCGTGTATATATTTTTTGTAACAAAAGAAAATATAGCTTTAAAGCATTAAACAGCATTTTAGCTGGGATAACATATGCAGGAACTGTGTAAAATTTGCTGTGTATGACACTCAGTAGCAAACTGGTTTCCAATATATAATAGACTCAAATATAATTTATGTAAAAATCTCAGGGAAGTTTGTGTAATGCAATGAAGAGATCTTCCAGTCTACTATTTTTAAGTGAATAAAAAGTCTTTTGGTTCTTCTACTACAGTATGACTGATTCCATAGTCTATTTGATTGCACAACTATAGTTTTGAACTCAAAAGGGAAACGAAATTTTGTAGTGTTCTGTGAGATTTTTTTTTTCTTTAATATAGCATAATTTCAGAGAAAGCCATAAATTTACACCATGGTATGATTTTGTGCTGTTGGCCAGGAACATAGAGCCTATTGCAACAAGTCTGTGTGTACAAATAATTCTTCACTCAGGTTGAGTGTTCCCAGCTGGGTGAATAGGACCATGTAATGCTTAGGACTCTGGGGATATGTGACACTGCACTGTAAAATTTTAAGTCCTAGAGCAGACAGAATCATGGATTTCTCAAAAAGCTAATGATTTTTAAGGGGGATAAAAATGCAGTAGCTTAGTTCAATTGGCTACTGCCAAATGTAGTAATCTTTAAGAAAATAAAATAAAAATTGCTTTTCAAAACCTTTCATGTACACTGACATATCCGCTGTATGCCATATTCTTTTTACCTTATATATTCTTTGTATCAAGAATTATTTGCTTTTACATCTTTCTTAAGTTGGCATTCCATTTATCATACTTCAATGTAATTGATATGGTAACCAAAATGTCATGATTGTTGTGGGAAAGTGTTATTTTATGCGTACATGACTTCTAAAGTGTAGAATAAAATATTTTAAATGAAAGACTTTTTCTGTAAGTCTACAGTGTTCCTTACGGAATCTCTGCAAACAAGTATTACCAAGTATTAGCATGGTTTATTGTCTATCGGTATGAATATGCTAAGCCTCAAGATTAATTTTTAAATATATTATGCAACCTTGCAACCGTTTTGCAATAAGCCAGAGAAAGAATGAATTGTCAGGAAGGCAGCAGAAATGCAAATTATTGCCTATTTATAGTGTTGAATAAGAGCTTCCATAACTTTTGCTGTTCATCCTAATAAACATAACTGTACCAAGTTAGTTAGAGATCAAGATTCTTCTAGTTGTTGCATTTTAGTTGAGGAACTTCAGCTGTTTTGAAATGTGTGGGAAAAGAGATGTTAGTTGTTTAGGAAACATGAATAAATGTCACCACTTTGTAAAAAGCGAGCAAGCTGTTCAGGACTGTGTGGTCCTGAGCTCCGAGATCAAGTGCAGAAAAGCAAGACTGATGGGAAAGGGCAGGTGAAAGGCACTGAAGAAGCTTTCTGAAATGAGAAGTGCACAATCATATATGAAGAAAGCAATGTCTACTAAAAAAAAATATTGTAACAAGTATTTGCTAATATGTGTATCTTCTGTCTTAAGTCGAGAATACTTGAAGAAGTAACATGGCTGAAAATTACAAGGATTACTGTGGTAAATAAATTGTTTAAGACTGTGCACATTCTCAGAGAAGTGGCCAGTGACAGCAGTGGTAAAAAGAGGTTTTGGAATAAAGTGTATTAAATTTGATTTTGAATAAAAGGTTTGCTGCATATGAAAGCAGACCAAAAAAAAAAAAAGAAAGAAAGAAAATTTATGGCACATTTGGAACGCAATCTGGCAAGGGATGTTAAAAACAAGTAAACCTTCTTCAAATATATTAACATCAAAAGGAAGATAAGAGAAAATGTGGGTCTGCTGGTGAACAGGGTGGGCACCTTGGTTATGAATAACACAGAAAAAGCAGAGGTGCTGAACGCCGCCTTTGCTTTGGTGTTTACCAAGGGCAGCCCTTTAGAGCCCCAGGCCCTAGGGACAAGAGAAGAAGCTGGTGGAGAGGAAGACCTGCCCTGGGTAGAGGAAGATTGGGTCAGAGAACACCCAAGGAAACTCAATACCCACAAATCCATAGGGCCCCTGGCCCCAGAGGGCTGCGTGAGCTGGCAGATGCCATAGCTAAGCCGCTCTCCATCATCTTCAAAAGGTCCTGGAGAACGGGGGAGGTGCCAGAGGACTGGAAGAAGGCCAATGTCACACCAGTCTTCAAAAAAGGCAAGAAGGAGGACCCAGGCAACTACAGGCCAGTCAGCCTCACCTCCGTCCCCGGAAAAGTGATGGAACGGCTCATACTGGCCGTTGTCTCCAGGCACATGGAGGACAAGAAGGTGCTCAGGAGTAGTCAGCATGGATTCACCAAGGGGAAATCTTGCTTGAATAACCTGATAGCCTTCTATGATGAAATGACCGGCTGGATAGACGAGGGGAGAGCGGTGGATGTCGTCTATCTCGACTTCACCAAGGCTTTTGACACCGTCCCTCACAACATCCTCCTGGGCAAGCTCCAGGAGTGTGGGATAGATGAGTGCACAGTGAGGTGGATTAGGAACTGGCTGGATGGCAGGGCCCAGAGAGTGGTGATCAGCGGTACAGAGTCTATTTGGAGGCCTGTAGCTAGCGGGGTCCCCCAGGGGTCAGTCCTTGGTCCAGTCCTGTTCAATTTATTCATCAATGACCTGGATGAAGGCACAGAGTGCTCCCTCAGCACGTTTGCTGATGATACCAAACTGGGAGGAGTAGCCGATACCCCAGAGGGCTGCGCTGCCATCCAGAGGGACCTGGACAGACTGGACAACTGGGCGCTGAAAAACCTCATGCAATTCAACAAAGTCAAGTGCAAGATTCTGCACCTGGGGAGGAATAACCCCAGACACCAGTACAGGCTGGGGACTGACCTTCTGGAGAGCAGCTCTGCAGAGAGGGACCGGGGTGTCATGGTGGACGACAAGTTGACCATGAGGCAGCAGTGTGCTCTTGTGGCCAAGAAGGCCAATGGGATCCTGGGGTGCATTAAGAAGAGCGTCTCCAGCAGGTCGAGGGAGGTGATCCTGCCCCTCTACTCAGCCCTGGTGAGGCCGCATCTGGAGTATTGTGTCCAGTTCTGGGCCCCACAGTATAAGAGGGATGTGGAGCTGCTGGAGAGAGTCCAGGGCAGGGCCACAAGGATGATCAGGGGCCTGGAACATCTGCCCTATGAGGAGAGGCTGAGGGAGCTGGGCCTGTTCAGCCTGGAGAAGAGAAGGCTGAGAGGGGACCTGATCAGTGTCTATAAGTACCTCAAGGGAGGCAGTGAGGAGGATGGTGCTGGCCTCTTTTCAGTGGTGGCCACCGACAGTAGTAGAGGAAACGGCCACAAGCTGAAGCACCAAAAATTCCACATGAACTTAAGGAAAAATTTCTTAGCAGTGAGGGTGACAGAGCACTGGAACAGGCTGCCCAGAGAGGTTGTGGAGTCTCCTTCTCTGGAGATCTTCAAAACCCGCTTGGACGCAGTCCTGTGTCACGTGCTCTAGGTGACCCTGCGTGTGCAGGGAGGTTGGACTAGATGATCTCTAGAGGTCCCTTCCAACCTTAACCAGTCTATGATTCTATGAGAAAATACCTGCTGCCTGCAGCTGTAAGGCTCCCAACTGCTTCAGCACCCGGCTGATTCTGGAGAACAAGAAAGGGGTGATTTTTAGAAAATTGCGTATGAGGACATCAAACTTTGCGCTTAGTTTGAGTTTAGATGGTGAAGACAAAATACCTAAATCCAATGAAGAACACATGCCTGCCAAGACGAATGCATCTGTATACATTTGATATATAGATACCTCACTTTACTTTCAGGTATTTTATATCTTCACAAAAGAAAGGTGCTCTGTTAATAGGGCAGTATGTAGCACGTACACTCCCACATGTGCAGTGTTTATCTTTCAGAAGGACCCTCTGTGTACCTCAGGAAAGGCTGGACACTGGGAATTCCCTAAAAATAAGTCTGGCTTTAAGTATACAGTCTTCGTTAAGCTAATTTTTGTACTACGAACAAACATGTCTTTTAGTACTTGCAGAGAAAGAAGTCTGTGAGAGAGGAGCCACTATCAGACTGCCTGTGGTTTGCTGTGGGAAAGCTCCTCTTCAGGACGGCTGAGGTAAACTCCTAGGAACCTGCTTCATTGGCATCACTTTGTTCAGGACAGATAATTTCCATGTATCTAAGCAATTCAGGATTACAGGAAAATGTTATAACAAAGATCACTGAGTCAGATGCTGTTATTAAAACTTAAGTTTTTGGAAGTGCTATTAAAAAGAAATGAAAGAAACAATGAGAACAAATATACAAAATACGCATATTTTATATGTGTGTGTACTAATATGAAAATATATACTTAAGCTACTGTACTGTGGTAGAAGTAAAATATCATATAGTTCAGTTACTCCTTCCCACACATAAAAGAGATCTTTTCCTTGCAGCAACTTGCCGGAAGTCTTCATTTCTTTTATGAGCAGAAAGTACTATCCTACTGAAGTAAAAATGTTAGTAGTGTTCCTCCTTCTGAAATAATTAGGGATTTTTCTTTAAGTGTACTAACGAACAAATTTCTGGGATAATGAAAAAGAGGAAGAGGCAAATATAATTTAGGAGGTGTAGAGAAAAGTGCTTTGTAATCGTATTACATCCATGCATTACAGCCTTCAATTCGTGCTGTGGGTGGTGGCCCAGTCCCGCCGGTGCTTTTTTTGATAACTCCCCATAGTAAATTAGGTTCAGAAACTTTTCAACCCATGAGTCAGAAAGTGAAATGTTCTTTACAGGTAGGAATAGGGAGAGAAATCAGAGTGTTGAGTGTCTACCAACACTGTACTATGATATTAAAAGTCATATGGCTTAGCAATGCATTTTTTTTAAATGCTGCAATTATAACATTAATAATATGAGGTAATTTTATAATATTAATAGTGTAAGGTAGTTGAGGCAGCAGATGCTAACTCAGAAAAATCACCTACAATAGAGTACTGGGATAACTGAGTCTCTGGCCTAGAAAGACAAATGAAAAAATGCTCACATACCACCGATCTTCAGGAGAAAGTGAAGAAATATTAAATATTAAGATTATAGCTAATATTAGTAGAAACTTTGGTCAAATGCAGAAGATGATAAAGTTAAAAATGTCTTTATTGGAGGCCAAAAAGAAATATCCAGGAATACAAAGGATTCTAGCTAAAAAAGAAAAAGCTGTAATCCTGTAAATATTGAGCTTTTATGAAAATATAGCAAAAAAAATTTTTTTTTTCAAGGAATGAGAAAAATTGAATAATGCATTAAACTATTATCAAACAAGACAGGAATAGCCAATTTGTTGTTTATTTTTAAGAGTGTTAAATTGGAGCTGTGTTATGCAATTCCAATTAATTGAAAAAATTATTTTTGTCTGAAAAATATGCAATTCTGCATTCTAAAAGAGTGGCTTTTTTGTTAATATTTTTTCCTTTGCACGTTGTAAAAACGAGATTTCTAAAACCAAGCTTACAGCTCTCAAAAACAAACAAATAAAGTGGTTTCTGCAACAACAACAAAAATTCATCCTGAAAGAATGGTTACTGAACTGTTACTTTAGGATACATTTTTTTTGACATTCGCATTCTGCCCAAGTCTTATCTGAGACACACAAGTCTCTCTTTTATTGACTGGCTAAGTGACCTTTCTCTCCCCAGAGGAGTCTCCGGTTCCTCTGGAGGAAGGTTTTGCCCTTTTGCTCTTGAAGCTCCTCGGCCCCTGCGCCTTGCTTGCTTTGTTTGTTGCCTTCAGCAGAAACCGCGGCCTGGCAGCACTGCCGTTCCTTGGGGTTCAGGTTGACTTGTCACGCTGAGGTTTGGGGTCGGGAAGGTAAGAACGTGTCTGTGCAGGCACTGAGGTCCTATTCCTGATGATAAAACCTCGTGTGAAACCCCTAACAGACCGCGCAGCCCCTGAGCAGCAAGCTGGCGCCACCGGGTTCGCGGCACAGCTTGTCCGGCTGCCATCCCACACGCGGCAGCAGCTCCGCTGCTTCAGCAAGGCCCCCAGAACTGCCCAGGACACCCATGTCTGGGGCCCGTCCTCGCGATCCCATCACAGCCTTCCCGACAGCCTCTCTGCACGTGTCCGTGTCCACCGTGGGCTCGTTACCTCCAGCCCCCCTGCGCTGGGAAGGGAAGCGCTGCGTGGGCGTTCCCTGAGGAGCCGCAGTGAGACGGGCCGTGCTCGGAGCGCTGCCCCGGCCCGCGAGGCCTCCCTCGGCACCGGGACCGCCACGGCTCCCTCTTGTCCGGCTTAGTGAGCTCTGCCAAAGCATGAGCTCCCCCCAAAGCAGCACTCAAAATATGGTCCAGTCTTTTTTCTTTTTTTTCTTTTTTTTTTTTTTTTTAGGGGTTTAACTGCCAACAACTTAAGTGTTAAGTTCTCTCTTCTAGAAAGGAGGAGTTAAGATGCCTTAGTTTATGACTGGGTGAGATATCTCAGATCTGAATGTTTTTTCCAGCAATTCTCAGATTTCTTTCGTCAGGTTCTGGATTTGTTTGACCTGTTGGCAGAAGCAGTACCTGGTCAGCTGTACGCACAGGGCTGCTAAATACCTGGATGTCCCCACATTTTACTTTTTCAGTATGATTTTGTCCTTAACAAAAGAATTCTTATCATCTTTCAGCTGATGTCTGCCTTCAAGCTCCCGTTGTCCGACGGGGACGCGCGGGCGGGTGAGACGAGCACGCGGGTGCACCGCGCTTCGCCGGGCTCCCCTCGCGCCTCCGGCTGCGCGGCCCAGCACGGACATGCAGCAACCCCCACGCCAGGAACCTGGCCCGAGCCAGGCTAGACAGACAGCGCTTCTCATCCCCGCGGGGCCTCGCAGGAGGCCTGGAAGGAGCCGCTGAGGGGAGGCAGCGGCTGCTCGTGGCAGCGTCGCCTTGCGCGAGGCCGCGCCGGCCCCTCCATCCCGCCGCGCTCCCCTCGCGGAAATGGCTCCGGCCCTTCGTTTATACACGGGAATGACGTGAACACGCTGACGAGCGGAAACGACAGTTTCAGCCGTCATGAGAGGTAGGCGAAGCCCCTGTGTGTATCTATCCAATGCATCTCTCAGTGCACATTTACAGCAAAGGGGCCTGATGTGAACAAAGGTTGTTGGGAAAAGTAACGATCCCAGCTCGTGTCCTGGAGCATGGATGTAACAGCTAAGTTGTTCATGGAAGAATGCCCCTCAGCTGAGTCAATAATCCTTTATTTTGATCAATACTAAATACATGCTCAAAAAAGAGAAAAATAAAGGGAACCACTATGGGACCTCATGCATTAAAATAATTTTTTTTAAAATAGACTGAAATAGAGAACACTGACACTCTTTTAAGCATCTTCCCTTGGCCACCTAAGCAAAACTTCTGAATCTATCCGAAACACGTATTTAGTTCTACTATTATCTTTACCTGCTTTTGTCTGTGTTTTTGATCTTGAAATTGTGTGGTTGAACAGAAGGAAGAGATGTGCTATAGTCCTCAGAGATATTCTGCTCAAGCCAAATGAAGGACAGAAAGGAAGACTTAAAATTTCAAGCCAGCCTTGAGTCTTGAGCTAGTGTAACTAACTG
The DNA here is from genome assembly GCF_059628265.1 of Tinamus guttatus. Classification (NCBI taxonomy): domain Eukaryota; kingdom Metazoa; phylum Chordata; class Aves; order Tinamiformes; family Tinamidae; genus Tinamus; species Tinamus guttatus. The sequence continues at coordinate 750,195 of NW_028288644.1, forward strand.
TGGTGATAAAACTTCTTAATATTAGCCTTTATGCTTCCTATTTTATTTTAAAAGAGAGGGTCCTACAAGCTTAATATCTATTAGTGATTCTGCATTTCCGTTATAAACTTAAAAGTCTACCATTTTACTAGACAACTCATTTCAGTCTCTGCAAAGTGCAACAAGCTTCACAGTGTCTTTTTAGCACTTCATGAGTAAATGAAATATTAATAAATCAGCCAATTAAATATAATCGAGTACATAGCTCACGTACACAGCAATTCAAGGAAAATTGCTGTAACTTCCAGCTGAGAAGGGCACCCATTAAATGCGGGTGCTGCCTGTGCTGCGGCTATACTGGTTGTCTCTGGACTCAGGCACTGTTTGTCTCTGCAGCTTCACAAAACACGTGGGCAGGGCCAGGCTAGAAGGGGTCCTCCTCAGAAGTGCTCTTGTCCCCGCTGAGCGCGGATGTCTGGTCCATGTGGAGCAGCTTCACCACGGGAGCCGTGGCGCTCGCCAAACGGCCCTCATGGGTCTTGCTGCCACGTCGAGGGAGGTCTCTAAGCGCCCTGGAAAACACTCGGGTCTAAAGCCAGTTTCATCCTTCAACATATGAGGATCTAGCATGAAGACCCGAAGCCCCCTCACCCTCCACACTTCTTTTAGTCAATGATACTCTGATTTTAGAAGGATGTTTTCATGGAAAAACTAAAAAAATGAAGAAATTCATCTTCATGGGAGAAATTTCTTTCCAAAGGTTTGAAGTGTTTTGCCATTAAGGACTGTGCAATTTTGAATCCCATTGCAGACTGAGTCTGAGGGGAAAGGTCTGGCAAATATTCCTGAAATCCATAGCTCTCTGCAGTCCAAGTTCTGTTAACACCTGCTCCAGAAACACCAGCACAAATGCTAGAAGAAACATTTGTCACGTCACTTTAATTCTGAATGCAAGACAGGAGCTGGAGACTGAATTTTCCCTCATTTAATGTAAAATAAATCAGTTTCTCTCACGACAGCCAACACGAATGTGACAGCCTGCCCGTCCTCTGCTGCTGCCTCCTTACAGGAGGAGCCCTGAGGGCTTTTAGGAGGCACCGCGGGGCTCGGAGCAGGACGGGCTGCCACACGGACTGCTGGGGATTATCCCCGGTGAAACAGTCATGGTGCTTGTGGGGCCACCTCCTCCTGGAGCTCCTCAGTGCACCCATCTTATTGAAAAATTGGAATTAATGTAAAACCTCTTTAAACGGATCATAGACTGTAAGCCAATAGTAAGAAAATAGCTAGATAGATATGCATAGTCAGATAATCAAGAGTAAGAAAGAAATGGAAGATTTCAGGCTGAGGTGGGCCTTGGGTTCTAGGCTTGTTATTTTTCCGTAGGAAACTGGAGGTTGGAATACACAGTTCATAAAGTGCCAGTGCGGGCTCTCCAGGCTTGCCCTGCTTCCTCCCCTCCTACAAACACTTTCTGATGCTGCCGTCTCTTCTTGCTGTTAATATTTCCTGCCCCTACTTTTATTCCTACTCACTCTTTCTGTGTGAGCATCTTCCCCATAGTCCATCTATTCCGTGAGAAAAGAGATACTCATTTACCTTCAGTTTCTCAGATGTTCTTCTAAACTGCTACTGTTGCCTCATTTGTCGCTTTCTAATTGCTGGGTTTTTTTAATCGCTAAAGCTCTTTTGGCAAGGATTGAAACCTTGAAATGTGACAGAGACAGTTTTATAGCACAACAAGCGCTTATTTCCAAGCGCAGGTTGTAACACACAGGGAATGTTTCTGCCCGGGGCTCCAGCACTGCCCTCCGACCCGCTCCGGCACTTCAGTGCCAGCAGCACCTCCTCCCTCCCAGCAGGGGAAGGGGACAGGTTTTTATTTGCTTTTCACTTTTTTTTCCCCCCTCATTATTGTGGATTCAGGAGTGAGGATGGAGTGTTATTTTCTGGTTTGTACGAACTGATAATGCAGCAACAACTCAAAGCAAACTCTGCTGCAACAACTGTTTTAGCATGAGGGTTTCACAGCCCTAATTCTGCAGCACTGCCTTCCTCAAACACTGCTCAGTTAGCATCTCATTTTACAGGATAGACTTGTTTCCCATTTTACCAAAAAGGCACATTTGGACATTAAGTGCCACAGCGAGCAACTGCCCACTTCCGGCCCCGGGGCCAGACTGGTTGCAAGTGAATGACAAGTAGTTGTCCATCCTGTTTGCCTTTAGGGAGAAAAAACAAAAACAAAACAAACCCCCATACATCTCTGGATACTCTAGTGAAGAGTCAAATATCTCATGCTGTAAAATAGAGATTTTATCTGGTATGTGCCATGGCTGCCCCACCAAAGCCTTTAGAGAGTAGGGCTATGAAGGAACCACACAAACCAGCACATTTCTCCCTTCCTCCAGGTCACACACACTGACCTACCTCAACTTGTGTGTCAGATAAACACAGAGGCTTCTCGTTACAATTTTGTCTCAGTGTGAAGCAGACCCTCTTGAACGCTGGTGTCCTCCAGACACCATTCATAGCCTTACTGGTGGGTTACAACTAACTTAGAAAGTTAAGCTGTTGGTTTTCACCTCATGGTTCAGGCCTGCAGCCTGGAGCTGCGGCTCAGCACGAGGAGGAGGAGGGAAACCCGCCCGGAGGCAGCGGAGCGAGGGAGCTGAACACACAGCGCTCCCAGCACGCGCTCCGCTCCCCACACTATCATCTCCTAAAAGTTTAGCTGGAAGTTCTCTTGTGAGATGAGCAAAGCTACAGGCTGTAATGAGCATTTCCCTGCCTTACTCCAATATATTTTCTTAGAGGTTCCTTGTAGCATTTAGTCTAATCTCTAGTAAAGGGGCCTGAACTGCTAAAGCAAAACAAGAACCCAAACAAACAAAAAGAACAAAAAAGAAAAACAGCAACAAACAGCACAGCACCGACTTAGACTCCTGGCCTCCAAAACCAAGGCTTTGTGTCATGGAGCAGCTGGAAACACACTTTGAGAAAGCAGATGGCTACAGAAGCTCAAATTAACAGTTGTAAAAAACAAACAAACAAAAAAAACTACACACACACACTGTGTATGACTTCACAGCCGCTTTTTCTACTCAGCCTAAGCCGAAAAATAAAAATTTAAAAAAAAAAAATGGGAATGGGGGCATCTCATTCACTGCAATAAAAGATGGGAGGGAGTTAACTTATTTCTTGCTAAATATTGCTTTTACAAAATCCCTGGAATTCAAATGCAAAGACTGAAGAGTCGGCCCTTTTCAGCGCTGCCGTTCAAAGCCGGAAGAGAACAACCAGTTCTCCCAGCCCCTACTGAATAAAACCTGCGCCTCCTAAGAGACAGATAGATGCTAAGTGCTGGAATCATACTAACATCTGGGATAAAGGAGGGATGTAACAATCTCATTAAGCACTAAGCATTAAGTGTCAAAGAACACTTTTCAAAAGGCAATTCGAAGAACAAAGCATCGTCAGCCCCAGGCAGAGGCTGTTGTAGCTCAAGCTGTGAAGTTTGTCACTGGTCAACTGAAACAAGTTCTGCTGTTTAGGGACAGTTTAATGGATATGTTGTAGTTGGTGCTACAACACTAAAGTTATGGTACCAGTTTCCAACAGGGAAGAGACATGATCCAAGCCATCAGCAGCACAGCTGGAAAAACACCTTGTTAGGGCTGGGAAGCGCAGTCAGAGGGAAGCCAGAAAGCCTAGAAGCTACAAAGATTTAAATAGTAATTTACAAATACAGTAGCAATTAGCTATTTAGATATCTGAAGTATTCTTAGCACAATACAGAAACACGTGGGAAAGATGTCTGCAGTTGGTAACAGTTTTTTAAAGCTTATCCAGCAACCAATCTATGCAGTAAAGGCAAAAAGGGGCAAGTCACATAAATCAGAAATAGCCTTAAATGGTATTTCTCTTACACTCCGGGTATCTGTGAGTAGTAAGAAATATTTAGGTTGCAAGTATTGTATCGTAGTAAGGTCCTTAGAACAATGGCAGAGCATAAACCAACTCGGCAATTGTAAGGAAATGGAAAAATAGTATTCAAAATAATCAACAAGCCAAATCAGAGTTCACACAGGTTTCAAGAGGCAGAATACCCTTTTTGTATAGCTCTGTACCAAGAACAGGAACATCATGGGCTGTTCTTCTGAGGACAGAACGGACCATTCTAAAACATTTAGTGTAATTACTCTTTAATCAAACACTGAACTTCAAGTGTTACAAAGATATGGCATTAGAGTTCTACTGTAAGTTTAAAGACTAGCCATTAAAAGGAATTGTAAAGGTTTAATAAAAAATACAGATCAAAAATTACTGCAATAAAACACTTACTTTTTTTTCTTTTTTTTTTCCCCAAAGAAAATCAGCAGCATTTACTGGTGCTTACAGACAAAATAAAGTACAGTGAGAGTTTTCTTTCTCCATACAGTACTCCAGCAATTAGCACTGCCACTAACATTGATTCCATGCATCTAAAACAAGCACAGAGAGATTTTTATACCCTGCATATAGCACTGATTTCAGCTTTTGTACAGCCCCATTTGCAACACGTTCCTGCCAAGCCCAGAGATTCCCGTTTTCTTCTGGGATACTTGGCCCAGGGAAAACTGTTTGATCCCGTGGGGTCTGCGATTCCTGCTCCTTCCCTGCCCCTCTGAATAGCTTCTTCTACCTGGCGAAGAAGTTCCTTGAAGTCATCCGACATGGGCACGTACTCATCATAGTCACTGGAGCTATAGAAGTCCTTGAATGTCTCCCATCCAAGCAGGTGGCTGCTTCTCTGCAGCTCCTCCAGGTCAGGGTCCAGAACCGACTGCAGCTTTAGGTTTCCCAGTAATTTGTTACTTGCCGTTTCAACAAAATCTGCTTTTTTTAAAAAAAGTTAACACATAAGGAGCTCTAGAAGTAGCAACAAAACACAATCATTGTGCAAATCAAATCACTCATGTCAAAAAAAGGGTCAATACTGCACAGTCCCTATCCCATGGTTCACTTACACCTTACTTCTAGGGGCTTTACCATCTTCACTGCTCAGGTAGCAAGGAGGGTCATGTTGGACATGGAAACACCCTGCCAGATCGGCACCCGAGGCGGAGACGTCCCCCCGCAGCGACGGTGTTGCTGGTTTAGCATCAGCGCAGGGAATAGCTCCGTCAGAGTAAAGTTTTGTTGTAGAGACATTGATCGCCAAAGTGCTGCCATGCGACTTACGGATCAGAGCCGAGCCCTTTCCCTCCCAACCAAGCTACAACCTAGTGCCAGTTGAAGAGCAAACGGAGATAAAAGGACCAAATGTTGGACTAAATCAAGAGGTTTTATACAAGCTATACCTTACACATTGCATTTCCCAAGGGCAGTTTTCAGGAGCTACTTCACACTCATTTCTCCAAGTCTGCAGATCTGCTTGGAAACCCACTTGGTTCCCTTGACCCCACCACTGCCAAAAACAGAGCTCAAGCCCCATCCGCACCCACTGCTTTCCTTGTTTTATTGCTATAAAGCAAGCAGCGTTAGGGAGGGACAACTTCTTCAATTCTTAAGTTAAAAAACAAAAATAAATAAATGAATACACAAAGTAACTGCTAGTCTTGTGCTCTCCGCTTAGCTGTAACTCCCCTCCACCCCCACCCCAGGCAGCCAGGAGAACACGAGTTGATTTTAGCGACAACTCAGAAGTTCTTTAAGGAAAGAGGCCGGGACCGGCAGCCCCGCGCAGCGCCGCTACTCACCGCGCGCGGGCGGCGCCTCGAGGCCGTGCAGGGAGAGGCGCTTCCAGCGGGAGCCGCCGCACGTGAAGATGACGGCGCGGATGAACTCGCGCCCGCAGAGCTTCACGGCGTAGCCCTCGGCCTCGCCGGGCGCCGCGCGCGCGGGCAGCGCCGCGCTCAGCAGCGCCACGGCGCCGCACAGCAGCCGCAGCCTCGCGCCCATCGCCCCGCGCTGATGGCGCCCAACGGCCGCCGCCCTCGCGCCCAACGGCCGCTGCCGCCGCGCTCCCCGGGCCGCCGCCTTTATGGGCGCGCTCGGGCGCCGCCCCGGCCCCTCGGCCGCCGCTCCCTCCGCCCCCCGCCCTCCCCCGCTCGCAGACCGGGGCCGCGGGAGGGGTGGGAGCTCCCGTAGCTGCAGCCCGCCGTGCGGGAGCGGGTGCTGCGGCTTGAGGCTTCTCCGCGGGAGGCTGCTGCCCGCCACCCCTGCACAGAGCCCTGCTGTGGGAAAGCGGGACAAAGGCACCTCCGCAAAAGCGCCCCGAAACGCTTTTCTACGGAGCCTTTTGCGTAAGGGCCCAGCCTTCTGTTCCTGGAGTACTCTGTGTATGTATATATGTATATAAAATATACCTTAAAAACTTCATCCATAAGGAAAGCACATGCCTAGCATGCAGAAGTGTGTGACCCACACACTTCCACAGGTGGAGGAGGACATGGATGTGCACACCTCCTCAAGGAGGATTTCCATGTTCCACCCTGAGCTGCATCCAGGAGGACCTGGCGTAGCGAGTAAGCTGCAGTTGCTCATACCCTGGCTTGGCTGTCCGTCCAATCTCAAATGTTCTTGTATAGCAATACTGCCTTCATTATCCAACACAAACTGTCATCCTGCTGCTGCTCTCACACAACCCTCAGAAGAGGAGGCCATCACTTAGAAACTCCTCAAAACCAAAACCTAGATTGGTTCCTCTCTAAGTTAAGGTCTATATTGCCCTTCTCTTCCACCCAAGCTGGGCAGAGGTAATCACACCTTGCATTTTTTTAAGTGAACAACAGCTCAATCCCATGAGTGTTTTGGAGTTTTCCTGAAAAATGCCTATCCTACCAGGTGATCTTAGTCATGGAGTATGGGCAAGGGAGGTGCTTTTGGTTAGTGAGATTAGGGAGCAGAGTCCATGTGCAAGAGCACTAAGGCAATAACAATAGCACCTGCTGAGCCAGGCAGCGACTGTCCTGCTGACTTAAGATGCTACTTGTAAAGTCATCTCGTTTATTCTGTACTGTATTCCGATGCCCATAGCCAGTACTGGATCCAGTCTCTAATAGCAGGAAAATGTAGGATATGTATTTCCCGGGCAAATTCAAGACTTGTCTGTAGCGGTCAAACTAGTAGTGAAAGCTCCCTAAGTTTCCACTTCAAATATAACTGGAAAGCCAGCTACTGTGCTACCTATGGAAGCCTGAGGAAGCAAAGGCAGGCACGGTGCCCTCCCTCGGCTTCTTCAGCCATGGTTTTGCCTTGGTTTTGCAGCTGTCTGCAGCACGAAACCTCTGATTACAGCTGCTCAAGAGACTGAGGAAAAGAGTTTGAGCCGATTTCCATGCTCTCCTCATGACGGGTATGAGAAATGCAATGCTTCCTGTGCCTGCCCCTGTGCCTGCTGGTGGCAGCCAGGGTGCGAGGACACGTCTGCGGCAGCTCCTCGGGGCAGCTCTGCTGCACGCCGCTTCCTCGCCCTTCTTGTGGATGGGCAAAGGCCACAGAGCTTCCTCACTGCGATAAAGGGCTACTACAGCCATCAGCGAGCTAATGAGTTTTATTAAGGATCGTATCTCATTGACCTGGCACTGACATTTCACTAGTACGCTGCATTGTTCGGTATTCTGCTTCCAGGCACATTTTAATAACATTGCCTTTCTGATAAAGGCTTTTGACTAGATTTATTGTGACTTGAATAGAGAAAGTTACTAAATAAGTCATGCAACTTTGAATCATACAGCACTTCATACAGAAAAGCTGTACTAGCAATCTTTCATTAATTTGCCATGAACTTAAATAAAATCAGAAGCTAAGTTGCCTAATCAGAGCCAGAAAACCTGGCTTGTATTCAAGACGGTAGATACAGAAGAATATAAGTAACTTAAATATCTGTGTAGCAGCTCAACCATTCTGAAGTAATTATATTCTTATTAAAATTATTCTGTTATCAAGAATGACAAGTTCAATGACAAGTAGTACAGCAAAGAAATGAAATTCCACTTACAATCTGTAGGATTTTGGAATATGGGTACATTTAATGTATTGTCCCAATGCAACTATTTTTACTTTTATTTTTAGTTTTCTAAAATAGGGTACATAAAACTCTCCTCTCCTAACATTTCTCTCTCCTCTGCTAACTTTTGAATTGGCTGACCTGTAGCAATCACATTTTATATCAGGTAGAGAATGTTTCATGAAAACAGGCAGTTAGCAGAAAAACATATCGTTTGATAACTGACCGAATGAAAGACTTAATAACATGCTAAGTACCACAGAATCTAAACGGGAGAGCAGACTTGGGACATAAATGGTTCAGTTCTGTTAGTCTTCATTCAGAGATCTCACTTCAAGTTCATGGAGCTCATTGCTTCAAAAAATACACCTTTTTTGAAAGCTGCTCATGTACATTTTGAGAAGTTCTGTTGTTTGCTTCATAGCGGAGAGGCTTTTGCAACTATGTGGAGTATTGAGAAATAACACTGCATGCATGTGATTGATTATTAAGTATCAGAGTTACCACCTACCTATGCAGGGTTTTGTCAGGAAATGCTAGCGGCTGTAGAAAAGAGCAGTTCAGCTTTAACAAGGCTAACAGTCAAAGATAAGGAAAGCTGAACTTACGATAATTAATAATAAACAATTAATAATAAACCATCCACTTTGTAAGTGCTTGCCACCTCCACTTTTAACAAGTGGCAGAAAGTCCACCTGCCTAGCCATTTAATAACCTTAAAATATGTGCAATGATTATCAGAACAAATGTTCACTACCATAAATATGTGAGGTAGAAAAAATATATATATATTTAAGGATGGAAGGGGACCAAACTGGACATAAAAAACACATTTTTTTCCCCAACAATAAAGCAAAACAAAAACAAACAAAACCCCACGGAATTCAGGTAAGCAACTCCTCATTATTCTCTTTGCTAAGAAAGTCTTGCAGCTGAAGCCAGTTGAACAGCAATAACCAAAGAGAGCAGGATTTTTTTTAATATGTTTTACTTCTGTGAATGCACCCTGTACCATGATTATGAGCAGCTGCCTCTGTAAGCATCTTTATTTTCCTGAAGTAGATCCTGCGAAAGGCAAGCCTTCCTGCTTTCGTGGTCCTCTGCAGGAGGATAACTATATAACTAAGCCTCCCTGCAACTGGTGTCTGTGAGGGATCTGAATGTGGAGGGTATGTGCATGTGTTGCTGGCTGGAGAACAAATACAGAGTAACACAGAATGAGCATCTTCAGAGTAAAGTGTTTATTTAGCCAGAGAAAAACAAAGATACGAACAGAAAGTAAACCAGAAAACGTGAATAACCATTAAAGTATTGATAATCTTTGGTATTCTGTTTAGCCCATTTAAATATATTTCTGGGTCTGGCACTGGACTGTCCTTTTTGGAGCATGCTGCTTTTCCCTTACAATACAAATTTGTTGACTTTCACTAATGCTCTTTTGAAAGCATCCAGCTAAAGTTACCTCCCTGACTGTTTTTATACAGTAGCTTGCTTAACACTATTGATCTTAAGTCTAACAGGGAAAAATTCAGGTTGAGCTAGAATGAAATGATAAATATTTTCCCCGCTATTCCCTACGAACTGTTACCTGGGTCATTAGTTTGCCTAGCCTGCTTCATTCCTCTTGTGCCACTCTTTGATCAAACTCCATAGCAATCCAATGGTTACAAAACCACAGATGCTAGATTCCACTTCTCTGATTTTCTAAGGCCATAACCAAAACTGTTCATGATGTACTATTAGAACTGTTCTCCCTGTAAAAATTTATTTCACAGTGCTAAAAGGTAGATTTAAGGGCACAGGTGAAGACATAGAGATACTTCACAACATGCTGGTATAATTGATTTTTCTTTATTTGAAGGAAGAGCATCAATAGCAATATAACAATAACCATCAAAATCAAAGCAAGACCAACTTCAAAATATGTTGGAAAGACAGCAAAGGATCAGTTATGCCAGACAAAAGGAGGGCATAGGAACACATACATCTCAGACGTGGAAGGAAAGAGAGCAGCAAGTCAGGCATTAGGCTACAGAATAGGCACCAAACACGACGAGGTGTTGGGCTGCATTCTGCAAGTAAATCTTAAAAGTGGGGGCCAAGCTAGTATAGCCAAACAGGCTATTTTAACCTATTTTAATCACTCTGCATATTAAAGCGCATCACTTTTGTAGTCTGTTACTGTGCATATCCTTAGCATACAGAAGAAAGAGCTGCACAGAAACTACTGCAAAAGTGTTTGAACACAGAAGTGACTGCACTTCCAGGGACTGATCTAAGGTATGGAAATGGTGCTGTTATTTTACCATTCCATGATACACCCTCCATAGTAAGACAGGTGCAAGTAAGGCACCTGTCTTACTGCAACAATACCCTATCTCAGTGAAGAAGTCTTCAAAAATGCATCATTTTCTAATGAGCTGGCATTATCTTCAGCTCAACAAATTGTTAATACAAAAATGACAGCCTAAAAGGGCACTAGCAAAAGATTTGGGTTTAATTCAGTACTAGTACTTCTTGAGCCATTATTTTTCTACCTCACGGATTAACGCTTGAAGTGTTTCCACCCAAAACACATGATAATCTGTTTTTAAACATAGCTTCCAATAGAAAAAGATGCACTTCTTTTTTGCCAAAATTCAATGTCAGAACATTAAACTATACTAAAATTATATTCTCAGTATATACCATGATACATCAAAGGCATGCAAATAATCCCTCAGTTTTCCAGTACTTGTAAGGCCTCTTGGATCTAACCATTACAAAACATACATTAATGATTTTGCCTTCTGCTGGCCGAAGTTAATATTCATCTTAGTGGTGAAACTCTGATTTTGTGTAAACAAATTATCCTGAGTTTCAGAATGTCAAACAAGCATAAAAAGGTTCAGGAAATAGCTACATAATTTGTTTTCTCTTTTTGGGAAATTATCTCTCCTTCAAATTTAATACATTTTTTTTTGCCTAAGAGTAAAACACACAGTTAGCAAGTGACGTATTTATTTCTGAACTTCCTTGATAAAAGCTGTTTATTCCAGAATATGAAGCAGAGACGATCAGTTTCCTGCCAAAAGAACAGCAACTAAAAATGTCTTGTTTTTCAAAGAAGTTTTCTATTCCTGTCTTCAAATTGTGCTGTGGATACACTGATATATTTGAATATCATGGCCAGATTTGTACAAATTTTTAACCAGTAATTAACTTACTTTTATTGATTACAGTAAGTTTGCATCTCAGTACTATATACTTTTGCTACAGTTGAAGGTTATTTTCAGTCTCTTATTAGACAGTGGGAATTCAGTGTTTCTTTCTATAAACAAACAAATAATTTACAGCATGGATAATTTCAAGAGATACATAGAAAAAATATTGCTTTAGAAACTGCTGCTTTTTAAAAAATGACTTGTCTTTGATTTTATAAAAGCACTGAATTTCTCCAAAAGTTGCAATTCACCCCACATGATTATAATGATTACACTTAGATTCATGTCAGTTATAACTACGATTTCCTACTTCATAGTTACCACCTCCTATTTTTCTACGTAGATCTTGCTCTGAGCTCTTCTGATTTTTTCCAGGTCTTCAAAAGTAAGCGGTCCTTTTGGCAGTTCTAGCAAAGTACTTTGTGTCTCCAGTATGTTCTCTGCTTCACCTTAAAAATTATTGTGAGAAAGCATATGGAAAAGAATTTAAAACATTAAATTTTATTTTTTTTTTGAAGGCGAGAATAACTAAATACTAGGTCACAGATATGTATTTTACAAACAGGCTGATGTCATCCGGTACTAAGTTTGTCTTTAAGAGATATTGGACCTGTGGTGTAACTGCATGCAAAACCATGTTTGGTCTGAAACAGATACCTTGTCAAATGAATTCAGGCTGAGCAATATTTCAGCCAAACCAATATTGTTGTTGTTGTTGTTGCTATTTCTGAAAGACCCTTTTTCTTACAAGCCAGACCAAATTGTATTTCTTTTAGAAGTGTGTTACACAAATGCATTGAAATGGCAGTCAGAGGTTGCCAGAGCAAGGTCTTTGCATCAGGATGAAGTTCATACCTGTCCCGTAAAATATGTGACCAATTAGGAAAGTCCGGGAAAAGAGTTGATCACAAACACACATTGAAGAGTACATAAACCTTAATTCCCTATATATACACACTATCATCCTACATATGGTATACATGCCATCCTATATATGCCATAGTTTGTCACAACTTTTCTTCTTGTTTCAGCCCTAGGTTGAAAGATGTTAGGCTACAGAAAAAGAATGGACAGCAAGAGACCTGAAGCTTACACAAAGGCTTGCAAAGACAAACATGCAGTCTTTACAGCATGGCAGCAAAAATTTATATGGTGCAAAATGATTCAGATAAGGCTGGAATGAAAACAACAAGGACAAACCATCCAAAAAACAGAGATACAGCTTGAATGTATTGTATAAGTTGTGGCGGTCTGATTGTTGACATAAGATAGGATAAAGACTAGGCAAAGAGTGCGAGGATTTTGGCTTATGCCATTTGGTGCTATGCCAACAAAGGTCCCAGGTACCTAAGCCTCAGCTCCAGTTTTAATGATAACTAGGGCAAAAGCGCTGACACACTGTTCATGTGCAATAACCTACCTGAATATTGTCATGCAGCCAGGACTAAGGCCATTCTTTGAAGCACATCTGATTGCTGCCATTTCAGCTGCAGTACATCCCATAGCACTGCAGTACTTGGAGACCCAGTTATTGATAACACCACAATGTTGGGCGGTTACATAGGACATCAGATTATGGGACAGCAAGATAACTTCTGTGACAGAGAGATGTCACAGAGGCAGCCAAATCTCTGTGTGCCTATCTAATACACTCGCAGATACTTCTCCAGTCACCACCACTCCCCTCAGAGGGCTCAGGCTGTTTCTAAATCTTGGAGCAGGCAGTCAGTTTCACTACTTAGCTGAGAAGTTCTGTGCATTTGGAAACTGCTTATTGTGTGTTCAGGAAGGGTCAGCAGTGTATACCTGGAACAGGAAGACAAGCTCAACCGGAAGGCCCAGAACCAGACAGTAGCTCCATGACTACAAGTTACTAGCACTGGACAATTTGTTTATTCTTAGTGCCTCAGCTATTCAGAAAAGCAGCTGTATATGCCCTCATATGTCAATATGAAAGAATAAGAAAGTCATGGGGAAATACTGCAGAAGCAGACTGGAGATAAAAGTTTAATTTGGGCAAGATCAGAGACAAATTGTTGAAACAGAAATGGAGCAGCTTTCTAGAGTTACGGACTGCTTCCAAAGGATGAAGAAGACAGAACTGTTTGAGCAAGGTAGCTCAGATGCAAAGCCTTGGAGCAAGGACTGTGAAGAGAGACTGTGACTGGCCTCTTCCCTCCCATATGCCTAGGGTCTACAGCTTCATCATTACAAAATGGAACAGACAAGCAAGTAGAGGAGTGGTTGACAACAGAACATAGGAGTGGACACAGATCAACCGAGTAATGAAAACAAGGATTGCCGGAGTACGTTCGTTGTCCCAAAAATCCTTCTCTTCAACTCGCTAATATTTATCTTAAAATAAAGATGTAACCCAAACCTCACTTCCACATGATCACAAGCCTTCTGCGGATTTCCAAACTAGACTTACTCAAATTAGTTAATTCCCAATTATTCTAGTGCTGATATTAAGAGCTTAATATAATAAACTTCCTTATTTTCCTTGCTGTATGTTATTTTCCTTCCTTATTTTCCTGTGTTGTAAGTAGGATATGGAGATGCAAATCCATGTTGTCTTTTTAGAAGGCTGAACAACCTGACCTTTTAGCTTTGTCTCACAAAGCAAGTCCAGAATTCTCTGCTAATTCTTCAGCTATCTTAGATTTCTAACACCGAACTAGCTGAAATTATCTAAAACTCCAAGAGTTTTACTGTTTTTCTCAATTGGTAATTTCTATCTGTACTAGAAATCCTCACCTGATGACCCCGGACTTCACTTGTCTCTCTTCTGATATCATCACAGTACTGGATGAAACTCATTCTGTGATCAGTTAATATACCTGGGTTTTTCTCTTTTTCTGTCATTTCCAGATAGTGAGTTCTAATGGTAGAAAACGTTATTAGTCTCTAGTTTTTTGCTGTTCTTAACAAATTGCATCCTACCTTATTATCCCAGCTCTTTAATTCATCAGTTCTTCTACTACATTTTATTCCTTATCTGCTGACGAAACCAATCAAGTTTGTGAATATATTATACAAATAAAGTTTGAGAAGGACAATCTCAAATACAAAACCAACTGATTCAGGCAAAATCTTGGGGAAAATAATCCCACTAATAGGCCCGCTAAATTTCCCATTTAAGCACAACTCTCTGACATCTCTATCCCAGTGCTTATTACTCTTCCACTAATCCCCATGTCCTTCATGCCACCTTAAAATTCATGCAATACCACATTATATGTTTTCATGAGTTCAGAGTAGATCTGTTCAGAGTACATTCCTTTTTGAAAAGGAAACTGATTTTCCAAGGAAAAAAAATAACACTGTTAGTCTGGCTTGCTTTTCCTTTATATATTATCATTAGTTTGGCTCCATACTTTTTCATAATAAGCCTTGTATATTGCTGGAGCTGTCCAAGGGGATATCTGAACTATAAAGATCATTTTCCCTTATAGCTTTCCAAATTCACATACCACCTTACTCACTGTCAAGCTATACAGGACCACATTCTTCTCTTAAAATCCATTAAACAGCATTCCATATTTTTATCATCAGGTCTGAACTATCTTATGTCTACTTTTTAAAAATTCTGGAACAAAAACTACCTCATTCAAAAAAAACACACACAAAACCAAGGCAAAACAAAAACAACAACACCAGAAATTCCTTGATTGTGTTCAGCTCCTTTTTAAAACTAATTACCATGAGTCATCCAGTCTTTGTCCTTGTACTTGGCTGTGTCTTCATATTAAAAACTCAAGGAGAAGTACTCAGTGGGGTTTAAGAGTGTTCATAAATGCTCACAGATATATGTTGGTGAATGTTTGCACCCATTTACAACGGGAAGTATCTCAAAGTTTGTCCAGTTATGTCTGGCATTATTCTCAAAGCGCACACAGTTATGAAATCTAGTTCTTAAAACTTCAGCCTAAATTAAAGAGCTGAAACAAAATTTTAGTTTCAGTATTTTCTGTGTTTTGTTCAGAAACAGACTGCAAAGTCAACCTACTTAACTAAAGATTTAAGAAGGTGATAAGTCATGTTTTTTTTTTCCAATCAGGAGACGTAAGATGAGCATTCTCTCAGCATGCCTCCTTCACTAGGAATCAGAATGAATGCACATGAAGCTGTCAGATTTTCCACAGTTCTCAACACTGATCACTTAAAGAGGTCTACTGTTGGCAACTATGTGGCAAGATCTCGCTTTCTGGGACTCACCTTCCTCATCTATCCTCATCCTGTCAAGATGATCAGCTGAGGACTCTGGCAGCCATGTAAGTGGCATGATTCCTGCTCATTATCCCTCTAACTGCTCTCACCATCCTCACCCCCTGCCAAAACATCAGCATGTGAAACAGGCTGTATTTATTTCAGCTGTATTTATAATGTGAATTCTAAGAGAATCAAGAGAGGAGAAATCAACCCACTCTCTGAACCAGAGGGAAATGCTGTAAAAGTAGAGCAAGTATTTTTAACTGGGAAAATATCTGACTGTAACAAAAAGGAAAAAAATATAGGAGTGAGATTGAAAAAAAGGAAGCTGATGCAAAATCTCTCTCAGCCATTCTAAAAAGATGGGAGATTGTCTAATATATTAACCTTGGATTTATGTGCGAAACAGACAGAATTCCATATACTTACCTTTCATCCTTTTCAACATTGTCCCATACCCCATATCATATTGATAGGCAAGTATAAAACTTAAGGGAACTATTGGCAGTAGAACTGCTGGGTTCTTCCTTTTTATTGCTCTGTTTTTTAAAAAAAAAGAACAAGAGAAAAATAAGATTATTTAGGGCATTCAGATGTCAGTACTCTCAGTGCAAGGTGACCTTGATTTTTCTATGACTTTTATATCCTCCACTCTTTAATCAGTCACGCAACTCTTAACTTCTTCAGAAGCACTAAATTTGTTTCTGGGCGGATAATCTCAATCTACTATCAGACAAGGAAATTAAATGAAATACTTCACATGATTTTTTAATGTACTTAACAAGAAATAGGTTTGCCTAACTAGTATTTCATGCATATTCACAAGAACATAACCATGCTGAACTGTAATCAAGATTACAGCCACATGCAGCATGCAGCAATCATGTTATGACGAGTAATCGCAAATGCATCCCAGTATGCAGAGAATGCATAAGGTGAATTTAATCTCCACTTGTTGAAGAGAAATAAAAACACTCCCTCTAATCAGTTTACAGCACTAGCAAACCATGCTGCCTAAACCAACCAACAGTCCTATAAGGAAAGTTGCTTCTCGTCCAATTCAATTTTATTAGTCATATTTTTTCCTAACACAAATTTATGAGTTTTCAAATTGCAGGCAAACAGATGTCAAAATATATCTGCCTGTTCAGTGAAATACTTAAAAAAGTATGACAGCGGAAAAAGTGTGACAGAGGATTTGTAGTTAATGAAAAGTGTATTAAATCATAACACAGACAAGAAGGTAGTATGGCTTTAAAATAATCCCTCCTGCTTCACATAGAACTTCAGAACTTTTGCTTTATGTTATTTTTGGCATTTCAGCTAAATTATTTTATTGCCAGCTCACATCTCTGCTTTTATAACAGTACAGACATACCCAAAACACATCTAGAATTAGACAGAAATGAACTGAATCATTTTGTCATTGGAGCACCCTCTGAGAAATTACTGGATAAAAATAACTACCTCATAAAATGCAAGAGGATGAGACAAAACTATAGAAATATATTTGTAAGGTATCTATTTAAACATTCTCTTAGGAAATAAATTTCATACCCTGTTGTTAAACCAACAGCAGCAAGTCCAAAGAAAGCCCCAAAGTATTTCAGAAATTCCCGTGTCCAAGCAATCTGCATGGCTGCTTGTCTCTCTCTCATCTGATTTTGCATCAGTAATTGTCTTTCCAGCTAGAGAAGGAAGAAACATTAAGCAAAATTAACTCATCCATTTATTTTGGAGTCTGAAACAATTTCACACTGGTCTACTAACCCAGAATCATAAGAAAGGTTTCCTTTTTGTTCTTTTACTTCAATCATTCATAAGTTATGACTGAGAATGATCTTAGTCAGTAATAACTCGTATTAATGAAGAACAGTTTATACCAAGAGTGTGAGGTCATTGAAAACTGCTTGACTACACAATCTTATGCTGCTTCTGTTAAGCAAGGAAAACCAAAATACCAGTGATAGGTTTCAAGAAATCCAAGTTTCAACAGTACTTCACAGGTTAAAGTTTTCTTATCTTTGCATTTCCATGCTGATCCTTAGAGTACCACCCAGCTGTACAGAATACCTTCCACTTTATTCTACTTTAATGTAATTTAGATACTATCTTTAGAGTCATCCTTAACTTTTTTTTTTGCCCTTTGAGGATTTCTTTTCTCCTTTATGATGCATTATAAAGCTAATAACTGTTGGAGATAAGCACAGTGTATGAATACAGGCAAATACAATGAACAGTCTGTCAAGATATCAGATCTTAAAGATACTGGAATACATCTCAATTTTATATGGGAAAAAAAAATCTGCAATTAACAGTAATAATTCAAGGAGTACAATCTGGACAATGTATTCACACACCCAAGCAGAATTGTCTTTGGTGTAGTAGAATAAAAAAGTAGAGTATCAGATTTCTTATTACACAGCCTATGCTTCTCAACACATCCCATATTCATTAAATAATGGAAAATTGGTTATTTCTTACCAGTTCTTCTCTACAATACAAAACACCAGGAAATGTCTTTTCTCCTTATCGTGCTGTGTAATGCTGTGTCAAAACTAAGCAGTGCATAATCACAGCATAGCAGTTAACACAGTTCAAAATCTGCTTCTTCCACTGATGTTTGTAATTCAATTTGGAAAAAAAAAACAAAGCAAAAACAAACAAACAAAAAACAGAAAAAAAAATCAGAGTACTTGATTTGGTATATTTAGCATCATCTTAGCTAAGCGGGGTTGCATAAAAAGCCCAAGAAAGTGGGCTTTTTAATGCCCGGCTGCATTTAAAAAAAAAAAAAAAAAAAAAAGTGAAAAGGTGTATTCTAGAAAAGACAGAACAAAGAGAAGACTAGGAAAGTTCTCTTGTCATGCAACTATGAAGTAAATAATTAAATCTACTCCTTTCCCCTGTTTTCTAATTCAGGAATAATTTAAAGCACTTGTAATTACTTATGGTTTCCACCCATTTATTCATCTCCATTACTATTGATTTAGGCCGAACAGAACAATTTCTGTTAAATTATTACTAATTATTTCTTCAGACTATGTTGATCTTGCTATCTTATTTACAAGCTCATTCAGTACCTAGATAGGTAGAATTAATTTTTTAGACAACATAATAAAAAAAGGACAGATCTAATTACATATAATTGCACACAGTAGGAAAAACAACATTCACAGTAGTCCCACAATACTGTTTCATCTGTTTCTGTTTCCTCAAAACTTACACCTTAATTGTTGTTCTTACAAAAATATCACTAGCAGCATCTAGGTTTCTGATGTCTATAATTTTCATATAACCTTTTTTTTAATAAGAAATAATTATGTAGTGGCTGACAAACCACTTAATAAAATATCAAAATAATTAGATTTCATTTTGTCACCTATGAGGCACTTGAATTTCTAAAGTAGGCATGCATGCTACCCGTTAATTAGCCTCATTGTAGTCCCAGTACCCCAAGCCTGGTAAATTGCTGAGCGTTGATGTGACAAGATAACATAATTACATGTAATTCTAATTTAATGACTTTTATTTTCTCCTTCAATTTGATTACGTGTGTAGTTTGCACATACATGTGAAAAGTATTTAGGGACCTTTTGTTTGCCTGAGGACAGATAAGGACTATATGCTTCTGAGATAGACAGCAGTATCCTAAGTACATTGGGAAGAAGAGGGACCAGGATAAGCTGATGAAATACAGGCTTGAAAACGGAAATCTTCTGGAAAAAGAAAAGAGCAGACAGTTTGATATACACAAATAGAGAATATAAGAAAGCACCCACAGGGGAAAAAAAAAAAAAAAAAAAAAGAAAAAGAAAAAGGAGCCGAAATCTACAAAAGTAACTGAAGGACCTTAACATGGCTGCTAAAACATCTAAAATATATATGTACGTCCCAAGTGCTGAAAGGAAAAGAAAAAACAAAAGGCAAAACCCATGACACAGATGCTAACTAAACTTAAATGAATCCCTCTACATGGGAGCCCATCATATCACATTTCAGAAGCTCAAGGTTACTTCTGTGTGTATCTACAAGTAGCTTATATAAATAACTTAGTATCAATGGAAAGACCTTGTTTTGCATGTTGAAAACATTGCCACTAACATATTTTCATATTCTCTTCTAATCAGAGAAAACTTTTCCACTTAAAAAACTCTGAACCTGTTAAAGCATTTCAATATCCAAAAACACACAAAAAAATCTACACAAGGACCTCTCATAATTCTCTGATTTTGAGCAAATTTATTCAATGTGCATACAACTACTTATCTAGAAGGTACAGAATAGTGTATTTAACATTTCTTAAAAAAATAAGGTGAGTAGGGAAGACTAATGAATTGTGGAGACAAACACTTAATGTGCATGTGGGGAAATGTGGCAAAATCAGCAACAGCTTGCTCAGAGGAAGCTTAATTCACAGAAGACACTTAAAAATAGATCTAGTGACAATTACTTACATTTATTTTTAATTCTTCCTATTACATAAGTTGCGCAATGGTATAATGAAGAATTATTTTCAGAAAACATATTATTGTACTTACACTTGCAATTTTACATCAAGAAAATACCTAGAAATTTTTAGCTACAGTAAGTACTCTAAACTATTGCTTCAAAATATTTGCCTTTTTAAAATCAATTCTTATTTAGTGACAGATGGAGAGTAACATGTATGAAGAACAAAAATATCTTTTTAAAATCTATGCAGTCTCACACTGAACCCAAGAGCACCTGTCCCAAATGCCAAATTCTTTTTAGGTGCTTCCTACCATTCCACGTTCTGAAAACCTTCAGCTTTGCCTTTCATTTCTTTCACATAAAATTCAGTTACAACAGTTGGTGTAGCTTGATCTCCCAAAACGCCAAAAGAAACACCTCAGTGGTGGGACTGTAATAAGACTGTCTGCCTAATGGAGAGATTGAGCAGCCCCCCCAGATCATGAGTACCAGGCCAAGTGCAAGGTGGCTTCACTGGGTTTCAGTCTTTCCTTAGGAAGAAACATAAGAAACTATTCATAAGAAAGAATCGAGCCAAAACAGTCATTGCTGGATTTGCCCCTGGGCATACTTCATTATACAACTTAACAAAATCATTCTGGGGGAGGATGGGGCGAAGAGAATTGCTTTGTTATTTTCTGAGAACATTCTAGCAACTGAGCTACTGAATAACAGGTTGATGCTGCCATCGTGTTCCCGACATGGACTCCAAGAACGTGTGCTTAGCGCAACACAGAAAGCCCAACTGGCAACCACAGAGAGGCTGAAGACAGGACACCTCCCTGCTCTGTGTCTCAGTATCTGATCATCTAGACAAGTTTCATCAGCAGTGCTCAACACCAAAACAGTATAAACATCTAAATGAATTCTGGAAGATGGAAGTTATGAATTTACAAGCCTACAAGAAGAGCTAAGCAGTTCCTTTGTATATCTTTCTTTAGGAGATTAAGGCATAAAACCTTTGTGATTACCCATCTAACACATTGATCTGAATGAGGTATCTGTAGATCACACAGTTTTCAAAGACTAGAATAGCTTAAGACTCCCAGTCACACATTGCCACATTGCACTCTACAAAGTTAATTGCAGAGCGTAAGATCAAACCATTACAATAAGATCACTCTAATTAACCTTAAACAAGCCTGGATTTGATAGCAAATCTATATATGGAAAGTCTCAACAGTCCAGCACAACAGATAATTTTAAATTAGATGAAAAATACAAAAACAAGTATGTTTGACAGCAGTTTTTAATCAATATCCCACTTTCAGCCATTAATTTTGTAGCAATTGTGTTTTATTTTCTTTCACACATGTTCTATTGCAAATGCCAGTTGCACTCAGCAATCAAAGGGTGGAGAAGAGTCCTGGCCTATTAACATGTAGCTTGTAAGAAAAAGGCCAAGTCCTGTTGCCTTAGGATTTACTCTGCAATAATAAGTTTTGTTAAGATGATTTCTTTTATGATAAATTAGAAGCAAAAAATAATAAAAGTATAATTTCACTACAAAAAATACCTTCACATGCAGAACTTCATAGATGATAGGACCACAAAAGCAGATGCATGATGTAGCTTATTTAGAAAAAAAAAATCACTGAAGTGAAAAGCTGATTACTGAGGAAGCAAGACACATATCAATATGATATCTGCATATCACATATAATATCATATATCTATTATCGGATATCATACAATAAGTGAACTGACATGCCTCAGGGAACAAATTCAGTTTCATTTTAAATTCATAGGTCTCTCATGCATATACGTCATTTCAGGAGGAACTATCTACATTACTAAGCTTACTTTAACCTACAGTTAAAGTGCCTTCCCAGGCTTACCAGGGAAGAAGGGACATGTCATAGTTCTCCCAGTCATGTTGTTCCACATGGGACAAGAGTGTGAATGGAAGTGATTATGTGGATGCACAGGTAAACATCCAAATACACAAACCATTGATAAATTAAGTCCTTTGACAATCTGAAAATCCTTTAAACCACAAAAGCAAGTGTAATTATTATTATGTAAAAAAGCTACATTACAAATTTTGCCTAGTTTAATTCCATAACAGTTTCTTATATCAGAGCACTAAGTTCTTTACTAGTGTTAAGTATTGTGTCATTTTCAAATTTAAGCTTAATATTAAAAAAAAATACTAGTAGCAAATAACATCTGATATTTTACACTCAAAGGGACTGAATTAGAAATAACTTTTCCCATTTCTCTGTAAATATAGTTAGCAGTTTCTTAGCACTCTGTATGAGAAACTATGAGGGCTGATTAGCATTTGAAGTCTGACACATGCCAACTGTTTATAGTAAAAGGAAATCAATCTGACAAAATGAAACATGACAGATGAAGAGAAGTGAGGCTGAGGAAGAAAGGTCAGTGACTGTGAAACTGATAATGTTAATGAACTAGTCAGTGGTAACCACCTTATCATTTCTATTGATTATTCTTCAGACTGTCACAATGATGTCAAACCAGACAACACAGCATTTATACCACCATTTCATTGATTAAAATCCAGTGGGAAAAAAGTATCATCTCAATTTAATCAACTTTGACAACTTGTTAAAAATAAACAGTTCCTCTGGATTACAAACCACATCAGCATCTGGAAATCAGACTGGAAATTTCCAATATTTTAGACTCTCTGCTTGTTTTCTTTTTTCTGTTTTTGTGTTTCATGCTCAGACATCATAAGAAACAGCAACTGCTGTAGGAAGGAACAAATGCTACTTGCTCTTTTATTACGATGATCTGCAAAATCAAAATAAATGGCAAACAAACATTTATGGCTCAAAAGAAGTGGAAAGCAGAGACAGTGCAATATGCCGCACTCCCCATGTACATTAAATACTATTTGACTAACATATTGCTTGTTGGTCAAGATACAATGGAAGAGAGAGGAAGACACGATAAAAAACATGCTAAAACATGCATTTTCAGCTCTATATAGTAGCTTTCCTGGCCCATATGCAGCTTTACCCTACTTCCCCGGAAAAGTAGGAAGGACAGGCTGGAGAGCAGCCAAGGCAGTAAAGCTTTACGTGAAACTGCATTTCATGTCACCATCATTAAGAGATAACTATTCTGGCAGTCTGGTATTCTGACAGAAGTGGATTTAATCTGCCTTAAAAGTAACTACCAACCAGACGGAATTTAAATAAGGACACGTGTGTATTCTAAAATGCGCAATCTAAATTTAAGAAAAACAGATCTGGAAAAACTGTTGGAATTCTTCACACTACTAATAAAAAATCATCTGTCACAGGTGCATGGACAAAGCACACACAGAAGTGTGTGCTGGTAATAAACCTACAGGACTGTAAAAAATCTCTTGCAGTAGCAATGCACTAAGCATTTCATGAGCAGACTGAAGTTTTACGTCTATGCGCCTAGATGTAAAAAAAAGGAAAATAGAATAGCACTCCCATGTTTACACCCACACTGTAAACCACTTGAGCGTAATACAGAAATGATAACTTGTACCAATTACATAGTATTCACTTGGTTCTAGGACAGCATGCACACAGAAGTATCAGGAAATGGGCCTCCAGATCAAACACTTAAAATTAATCAGCATTAAATGTTTTATCCTGCAGTTAATTCAAAACTTGTCTGCAAACATTTTTCACTTAATAAAGTACACAAAGCAATTAAGGTTATTAGCACTGCAAGAAACTATGTTCCTTAAAAGCAAACTCAATCTTTAGAGCTTTCAGTCTCATCTATTACAATACATTTACAAGAAAAAAAAGTGATTATAGAAAGAACAGGGTCTCAAAGCACTAGCCACAAACCAGAATAAGTCTGCACTGAAATAAATTCTATTTCTGTTCTCAATAAGTGTCTAAAATTACATGCAAAAAGAAAGTAATATAAAAAGCTTCTAAATCTGTTTGAACCTTCAAGACCCAAAACGGCTCAATCCACAGAACTATGGTACAAAATGGAGGTTTTCTGCACGTGTACCTGTATCTGGTTTCTTGCCAATACAGCAAAGAATATATATCAGGGGGATGAAGGGTGTCTTCCATCTGCATTTACAAATCTGTAGTCTATAGATTAAGATAATTTTTAGCTTAACAGTGTAGCAGTGTTCAGAATCGTCAAGAGTTTTATGCAAGAGTTATACAGACAAACTAAACTCTTGGACAAGCAATTATACCGAAAAGAGGTACTTAAGCAGCAGGAATAACACAGACAAAGCAGTGTAAGAAAAAGCATTATTGGTACAGTATTGAGTCATTCAGAAATACTACTTGTATTTAAATAAGAACTATCAGTTTTTTCGTTCCATTACCCTATAATCTCACTAAGGAAAAATGGAAACCAGAAGAAACGGATGTAAAATAGTACTGTTTATGAAAGGGGATTATAATTACAACAGAGCAGAATATTTCTTCCTACCAATTTTGCATTTTGACTTGCAAAATTATCATATTTACCAGTATTTTTGATTCAAAATTAAAATAGGTATAAGATTCCTTTATTTTCTGTTTTATAACCTGTAATTTTAAGAATTCTGCTCAGAAGAGCTCCCACTTTTTTAACCTCAGTATTTGAGAAATAGCATTTTTTTTTTTGAAAACCAAGTAAATAATCAGTAGGTCTGGGACTCAAGTACAGTGCATTTAAAAAGCAGAAGCTAAAAGGGTAGGCTTGCTCTAGTAAGCAGCAAGATATCTATAGAAAATTCATAGTGCTAAAGGGAACCAGCTTCAGATGGTATTTTCCCTCTGAAATCAGTTA
This sequence comes from Tinamus guttatus, assembly GCF_059628265.1. Classification (NCBI taxonomy): domain Eukaryota; kingdom Metazoa; phylum Chordata; class Aves; order Tinamiformes; family Tinamidae; genus Tinamus; species Tinamus guttatus. The sequence goes on from NW_028288644.1 coordinate 774,831, forward strand.
AATCCCCCAAACAGCTAACCTTTACACATGGATTAACTGCATGTGCACCTGTACACAAGATAAATCTTCTACCTAAGCAATTGATCAAGAGCTGTATTCATGCGCAGGTCTTAATTCCCTTCTAAGGCAGGGCATGGTCATCATAAACTTTGTCCAAAGAGACAGTCAGTACGTTTTCTAGAATGTCTTTACAAAGTAGGCATTCCCTCAAATCATGCAAAAAGGTTAAGCTTTTGACAAATAATTTGGCCAATTTCTGTGCTGTAAACTAATCAGCAAGAATGGATGGAGGAAAAGTACAACAGCAATTATAACTGGATCGGCTACTCTTCTTCCCACTGTTTCTCCCATTATTTTATCCCCATTGCACGCAGTTCAGTGAAAGATGCATTACTTTATGATTTATGCTATCTTTGACTGATACAGTGCATCCACATGTACTGCAGTTGAAAACCATCTCCATCCTCAGTAACAGACTAAGACTACTAGCAAGACCGATTTCACTGAAAAGATTTGCTTAACATTTGTTGCTCATTACTGCTCATATTTAGCAACCAGTTTGCTTTGCATCCTTTGCTAAAGTATTTGCATTTAGAAATGGCAATTAAGATTTGCTCTTTGTAAAAAAGTACACTTACTTTTTTATAATAATTAGGCAGAGTAGACAATCTCTCATCTAATACCAGCCAAAAGCCCTTTTTTTTCCCCCTCTTGTGAGACAGATAGCTCTAATCTTCCTCAATACAGATATCATTCATCTTGTTCTGTTCCATTTGATGCAAGCAAACTAATAAGGATATGGAATTGTTACCAGAGAACATTTATTTCCTGAATTAAGCCCAGATCACCTAGAGGGCAAAACAATTTTTCTAATGCTTCAAGACAAATGGATTTGAAATGCCATAAGCGCTACTAGTATCATGTCAATAGAAAACAAATGTAGCTATTTTCCACCCAAAGGAAAAAGGATAGTGGCACAGAAAGGAAAGTGTGCTTACATTTCACTTCACACGTAAGAAAGGGAGACATGTTTTTAATTGTAATTGAACTTAAAAAAAATCCTTGAGAACAATTCTCAGTAAAAACTGGAAAATAAAAGCTCGAAAGATAAACTTGTGTTTTTGCATGGAATTAAAAAAACACAGATATTTACTCAAAAAGTAACACATCAAACAATTAAAATTTTCAGTTATCATCAAAGAGGTGGATCATCTTTCACTGATGAAGTTGAAAACCTCTAGATGGAAAAAACATCATTACAAAAAAAGAGTTTTCTTAGGTACAGGAAGGAAGCAAATTACAAAGGAGTCAATTCAGCAAAACGTGTCAACTCTCTTCCTTTTTTTAATCAATGAAAGTTTCAAGGCAAATAAAGATTCTTTATTGTTATGAAATGAACTGGCATTTTAATGTTAGCCATTTCTTTCCCTGATAGAAGACAAAATATAGCACACATCTGCTTTTAAAAAACATGCCATTTTATGACCAGCTTTTTTTCCAGAGAAAACTATATCCTTTTGTCTGATAAGGAATTCTCCCACTGAAAAGAAACAAAGCTCAACCAAAAAGACAAACACACAAACAACTCCTCCCCTCTTGAAAAAAACTCAAATCCTTCCAGATGCCCATCCTCAATCAAAGAAGAAAATACTGCAAGCCACAGAGATACCACACAGAGGTGGGCAATCTGACATGCTGGGTTCTCTTAGGCTTTAACTCCAAGTTCCCTTCCTTATGATGTTATCTGTCAGTATCATTTACACACAAAAGAGTCTAACAGCTGTCAAGTAAACGTTAGCTTGGGATTTGTTTTTTGATTCTGACTTTCATTAGAAGTCAAAAATCACTCCCTAACTCAACTCTCATCTGCCACTGGTAGTTCTACTTCTTGAGAACAGAGGCTGGGGAGACCTTGCCATGAAGTCTGGAGCTGAGGCAACACTTGGCCTTGCCTTTGTTCACTAGCACCAGCTCACCTGCCCTGTTCAGCAGCAAGCCCACACTTTCCTTGTTCCTTGTTCAGCCTTCTACTCCCAATGCAAAGTGGCAGAATCTGTTAAAAGTTGCCGTGGTGTTCTTTGCAAGTGTCATCCCCAGATCAGCTTTGGCTCTCCTAACAGCACCCCAACATGCATAAAACTTCTGTTTTGTAGACCACTGCTGCCTCAAAACTCCCATATTCTGCCTTTTTGCATTGCTCAGTCCTGAGAGACCATTTAGCCCAGCCAGCTCCTGACACATACACTTGTCTTCCTGAGTACCAGGATGAAGCGTCCTTGCACTTAGAGGGGGTGTCCTTAAACACCTGCCATCTTTCCTAACTCCTTTTTCCTTCAAAGATGGCTGCTATGGAACGCCTCCTTTCAGTTTCCTGAATAAGTCAGAATCTGCTTTCCTGAACTCTGAGGCCTGTACTATGCTGCTTTCTTTTCTCATTAACCCCAGGAACATGATCTTCACTGCATTATGTCATGGCCACCACAACCAAGACTACCCTTGATAATCACATCTCCATATTATTTCTTATGTGTAGATAGAAAATCTAGCTCTACATCAGCTCTTTGCCACTTAGCTCAGACTCCAGCTACATGAATCATGCCTCTTGAGCACCAGCTAAGACCTCACCAAGAATGCTGCTGGAAGCGAATACATAAGAATAGCAAGGGCAAGGCACTGGAAGGACTTGATATACCACCAATTCTTTGTGGAGAATTTTTTTTTCTAAGTATATAATTAAAATCAGTTAACAAGAATTTGTACTATGAGGAATTTAAAAAGTGTATTTCATAAGCCAGGAAAAAACGGCTATTACCCAATACAGCTATTCTCAGGCACACCACAGTATCTTTGTGTCATTCAAAACTCTTCTAATATAATTGAAACAAAACAAAACAAACAATCCCAAACAAAATCTTCACCTCCTCCATATGGGAAACATTGGAATTGATTGTTTTCTCTATGCTGAATTTTTAGAACACAAGGAAAATAAGTTTTTGAAAGATAAAAGTATTATAAAAGTAGTATAAAAAATAACAAACTAAAACCTAAACTTTTCTTTGTAAGGGAGGAGAAAAGAGTGACACAGTAACAAGTTTCATTCAAAATAAAAGGTCTTTAGATCCCTCTGTCTACATGAGAAACCCAGACATAAATTTCAGATTAGTCTTTTTTTTTTTTTTTAAATGTTCATATGCCTAAGACCCTTAAGTTGCATTTAGAATGCCTTTTACAAATCAGCCCAGAAAATATTCTCCTGTCGTACAAAGTTAATCCAGTAAGCTTTGTTCTGCATAGTCCAAGAATCAAGTTCACTAACGGTACTAAATTCAGTTTAAAGTTCCCTCAATTGCTTGTCTCTACTGTATACCATACATAATTGATTCCAATACTCAAAGTATGATACTCAATACTTCCAATACTCAAAGTATCATTACATATAGAGTACAAATTGTTTCAAGACTAGGTACAGTGTACTTACATTACACACTAATCATAAGCCTGCTCATAACATAGGTTCTTGCAAGCTTCAAAGCATGTGAGTTTTGACAGGTCATCATTTAAAGACATACCTAATGATCACAGAACACCACCATCCTGAAATATTACAGAAAAAAAAAAGTATTCTAAGTGTTCTTATGGGGAATGATCAACAACAGTATTGTTGCACACCTATTTTCCAGTTTCAAAATGTGCAACAAAGGTTGATTTGTATATCTAAAAATAGCTTTCTTAGTTATTAAAATAGCTTTTTGAAAGTACACATTTAAATTGTTGAAAAATAGCAAGGAAAAAAAAAAACTTAGGTATCTCTTCTTAACTGAATTAACTGAACTCAAAGCTCATGAAAGCAAAAATCATGTAAGATCAAATACCTCCTTTTACACCATGCTAAAAGCAGTTAGCACGGCCATGAGTTGTAGATTTGATATGAGAGTTATTTGGAGAGTATTCTGAAAGTTACATTTTAGGGAAAAGGCTCATGATAAAAATGAAGCCTCAACAAACCTCTACCATAAACAGTTTTCGCTAGATACAGGGTGAATGTTTCATTCTGGAGCCATACCAAGACACATACAAACAACTGGGAAGTCCTTCAACATCAAGGCAATTTTTATTATTTTTCCAAAGAGCATTAAGATAAAATTTACAAGGCCATATGCCATTATTTTCACAGTAAGGAAGAAATACGCATACAACTTTACACCATTTTTACCATTCTCTTAGCCTGAATGAATCAAGCAGGCCTGGGTGTCCAACACAGATCAAAGTGACCCTAAACAGACCAAGAACCAGGCTGGGTCAACAGCCAGGCTTGGCTTTTGAAAAGCTACTTGTAAACATCTGTCACATAACTTGCTTTCTTTTTTTTGCAAGTCTCCTTTTAAGCTTCAAACCTCCACAGCAGATAAGGCAGTGACAGAACAGCTTTGCATTATTCTCACCTCTGAATGGAGAGATATGTCTAGAATGCCTTTTTAAAAAAAGAAAAACGAAATGTTCTTAAATTCAAATTCATAGCAGGAACAAAAATACTGTTCTAAACAGTAACTTTATGTTTCTTCTTGATCGATATACTATAGGAAAAGCATTCACAGATCCTATCTAGCTATTAACAACTAGCACTGTTCATGATGTCATGTTTTGCTTCACATTAACTCAAAGACTTGCTAGATCATTTCAAAGCACTATCACTGTTTATAATGATAACATTCCACGAGATGTAATTTTTGATGACTGTGGCTTGGAGTAATAACAGTACTGTATTCACCCAGCATTAGAAATTATAAGACACACTGATGTATTTTCAGAATCTATAAAAATCTCCAATAGGTTCCAATCCCAGATGTTGCTTTGGGATTGTTTTTAAACTTAATCCTAACCAGTATTTTTTGAATCTCTCGTGTTTTAAGTATTATAGCTCTCAGAGGGGAGACCTATACTCTATTGAGGAAGTGTAAAGATTTTCAGAGAAGATGAGAGAGCTAAGCACATCCAATCCCTGTGTTTCACTATGTGGGAGTATTTAATGTTTTAAATTAAAGCTATTCTATACTGGTTCAGGCATGACTTAGCTGCTCCATGTGTTCCCAGTTACAATCTCTACTCCTCAAACTACTTCTTAACAGTCCACTCCAGAAATATCACAGGTTTTAGTCACAGATGCAAGAGATAAACAGCAATTTTCTTTTCTTCCTTATGCTCTCCCACAGCTGAAAGCAAACCTTTTTCTTCCATCCTCTCCTGATAGAGAACCCAAGTCTTCCTTCCTCCTTGCTCCATCCTGTGCAGCCCAGACTGCACATTTTATTTATTTATTTTTAAGGTGCGTATTTTCTGAATTGGCACATATGTCTGCAAAAAAAGTACAGATCTAATATGTACTTCCAGTAAGAAATATATTTTTTTGCCTACTCCAACTATGAAAAAAATAAATACCCTATTGAGAGGTTTCCTAAGGTTGCATACTTATTTTTGTAGAAGTTGATTACTGGTAATATCTGGGCACTTGGGAGCACAAAACTACAACTCTTGGTCATCTGGGGCTAAAAGGAATATGGAACTGTTTGTTTGCCAATAAAAGCCCACAGAAACCCAGAAGAACTACTATGGACACAAACTGTTATCTCAACACCATCTTTTATGCTGCACAGCAAAGGAGAAGCAGAGCATGAAGCATGTCTCTCCTTAAATTTAAGCATCATCATGCTTTCAAACTGAAATCTCTCCCTTCAGTTGGATTTCCAAAAACTCTGGGGTGCGAGAAGAAAACAGACACGGATTGTTTGTATACAAATTCCTGTTTGTGTTTCAGAAAAACACAATACAGCACAGTGTGTGCTCGCAAATCTTGCAAGAAGCTTGTTTTCTTTCGACAGTTAGTCTTTATTCTCGTGTTTTCTTCTTACTAAGAAGATTTCCAATGCCACTTCCAGAGTTCATCTGAAAAGTGGTCATGTGAAACCTAGTATCTGCAGGTACTTCAGCAGCTCTGAAAACTAGAGAATGCCATCTACTGGCAAATCCACTATTAAGAAGTGGGACATTCATCTACTGTAACTTCAAACATTCTAAAGCTCTTGGTTTTCAGTTCAAAAGCAATACTAACATTCCAGTTAAGCCCTTCAGATTGTTGTCTAGTGTTCAGTATACAAACAACCTAAAGATCAGGAAATGCCTCACAAAAGATGAGAAAACTAAACAGGGCTACACCATAAATTCTATTCTGCACAAACCTCTGAATTTTAGCGTAACAGCAAAAGTTTTCCTCCTCTTCCCTAGTTGCCGATTCATTGTTTCACCTGAGCAAATAAATGATCTCCTGTCTCCTACTCAGACTCAGTCACAGGAACAAAAAAAATGCCATGTCGTGGCTTGTTCCTAAGGTGAAATGATTGCTGCTATAGAACTTCAAAAGAAGTTGTTTGGAAATTTTGTAGCGTGGAAAAGCTGAAACAAGTTTATTCCCCCCCCCCCCCTTTTCTCTTGGGAGTAATAATACTTCAATACTCCTGCTGTTACTGATTCATTTTGACATACAGGTATGGCCTTACACTTGAGTGTTCCCTAGCGGCGCTTCAGGGAATAGGTCACCGTAAGTCTACGGGACTACTCTTCTGAGGGCTGGCCAGCATAAAGTACTTTATACCCTCCTAACCCATTAATGCAAACTCACAAGGAAGTTACTGGATTTAGATGGTAGCAGCTTTCTCCATCCGAAGTTTATGTGCAAGTCAAACACCTCAGAATTGTCAGATTTTGTAAGCAGAGCAGGGTTTTTTTTTTTTTTTTTTTTTTTTTCTCCTTTTCTCGTTGCAAACGGGCACTTGGAAACAGCAACCTTCTTTGCACCCTCCTCAGGGGGCGGGAGGCTCGCAGCCCCCCCGCAGCTTTACCTGCAGCCGCGAGTTCATGAGCATCAACTCCTGCTGAGACTTGAGGCTGTCGCTCAGGGGTTTCGAGACGATGAAGCCCATGTCGCCCTGCGGAACGGAGCACACAGCACGCCTGAGCAGGGCTGGCAGGCGGCGAGGCCGCGGCCCGGGGCCGCCGCATGGCGGCTCCGCGCCTCCCGCCCTCCTTCCTTCCTTCCCCCGCGAGAAAGCCCCGCTCGCGGCCCCGCCGCCCTCCCTCACCAGTGGAGCAGGCGCCGGCAGGGGCGTCCAGCGGAGCGGGGAGGGTCACGCGGCAGCACTTGACCGTTGGCGGCCGTTGGACGGCGCGGCAGTTGGCGGCAGTTGGCCGTTAGGCGGCGGCGGCGGGAGGGAGGGATTTAAAGGGCCAGCGCAATGAGGCCGCCCGCCAGCAGCGCGGCCGCCTTTGCGCGGGGCGGGAGGCCGTTAGCCTTCCAGGGCAGTTCTTACAGCTCGCATAGATACTTTAAAATGCAGAGAATTTTACTACATCCTATTTCTTCAGGGAAATGTGCATAATTTCCCTTCTTTTTATTTTTATTTATTTTTTATTTAATTAATTTATTTATTTTTACACTGCAGAAGCAGTGCGGAGCTGCTCCTAGAACTGAAATGAAGTGTAAATCAAGCACGGTGCAATCACAATGCACTCGTGTTACCTCTAGGTGCAAAGTACGAATTAGCAAGGAAATGAGCAATTACTGTCAAACGTGGGTGACACCGTGGCTTCTGGCCTTATTCTGCCTCTCATAATGTGTTACTGCTTTGCTTTGCATTTTTTTTTCCATCGCTCTTTTCCACCTCCAACCATAATTAAGACTCGCTTTCCATTCCAAATAATGAAATTTTTGCAATTAAGACAGTATGGAGACAAAAATTATCACCTGGCCATGAGCTTTTAAACACTGGATAGGGCCCCAGAACTCTTAACATTAAACACTATCGCATTAACCTTTCTGAGGCAGATCTGAGAATATGTGACAACACTCAGTACTAAGTGTGAGGTTTCGTGTTACAATATTTTTTTTTCCCAGACGGAGACTTTTAGTTCAAGTTTGAGATGTAGTTTTCAAGTAACTATTTGATAATGTAATGACCCGTCAGTGATTCTTACTGTTGGTATTTATTCATTTTCTGAACACATGTTTTTGTTAAATTTCTTTGAAAAATGTAGGAGGAGACATTTTTCCCACAGATAAAGCGTTTTTTCTTTTTGGTACTTTTTGGTGCTGTGTTTCCCCTTTCTAACGGCAAAACGGAAATATGTGAAAAGCGAGGAAAGGGAGAAAATGAGCTATTTCTATGGATGTCACGGAGAGTGCTGATACCAGCAGTGGATAGACGAACACAGCACCCATGTTCATGGAAGTGATGGTCCGTGTTGCCTGCAGGAAGGCAGCACCCGACCCCTTGACGTCGAGCAGGCCGTTGTGCGGCTGTGATCCGGGGGAGGGAAATTTCCTGCTACATTCCAGCCCCACACGAGATGGCACTACTGCACTCGCAGGCCGTAGTTTGTTCCTAGCAGCTTAGCTTGGCCGCACTGGGAACGATTGTACTGATCAGCTGTTCGATGGTATACCTAATGGAGCGTCATTCGCCTTCAAAGCAGGTTAGCAGAAATATCCTCCAGCCGCCCCAGCCTATGCAGTCAAGTCTTTTGGCCTGTCTAGATTTTTTTTCCAAATGCTGAGCAGAATGATACCCTAGACTGCAGTAGGTGGCCATCTTGCAAAGGTTGATATCCGCAGGGGTGTAATGGTTTGAGCTGGACGCCTTCCTTGAATAAAGCTGTAGGGATTGCTGCTGTTGCAAAATTCCCCCATCAAATCGTAAGGTGTATTGCACTAATGCAGAATTGGCAGTCATTTACCAGGTAGTAATGTCTCCTTCATTCTTGTCATCTTTTAAAAAGCATTTAAATGATAATTATATATTTGCTCACTAAAGAGTTCGTCCCAAAATGAAATGTTAGAAATACTGCATTTGATGCTTAATTGAAAATAAAACCCTTAATGTCAGTGAGGCGGATTTGTTACCTGGCCCAAATTACACATTAGGGGTAGGTGTAACTAGGAAATGATTATAACTTGTGCCAATGTGGGTGCCTATTGCTATAAAATGCAATATTTACAGGACAAGAAAGAAAAGGGAACATGGTTAGAAAATCAAGTAGAAGAAACATGGGAAAGAAAGTAAGCTTTCTTGCTGTTATCTTTCTATGTAGTGCACACGGTTGAATCAGTTTTACGAATTTTACCGTAATGATTTGGGTATAAAGTCCAAATCATTATCCATTTTTGCTTCATACACCAAACGAAGAAGGAAGCAGGTCATGCTAGAATTCCCCCAGAGGTATTCTTTTGAAAAAGTGTGTGTATCTGTATCAGTCTGCCTAATCAATTGACTTTTCAATATAGATCTAAATGAAAAGGATTACAAAATCCTTTTTATTACTAAATTAAATTCAAAAATATGTCTTATCATTTTCCAAAATGGACAGCAAATGGACAGCAAATGCTCGTTTAGTCATTTATAACTTTCAAGCTCCTGGATCAAAAACAGATAAATAACTTTAAAGAGAGAAAAATTAATGCTCTAAAATCATAGCCTTTATGAGGCTGATCTTCCCGTAGCGAATTAAGATGAGCCTCTTCCTTAACTAGAAGCCTGCTTGCTGAAAACATGCATGATTGCAGGATTTTTTAATCCTATGCTAATTAGCTTTTTTTTTTTTTGGTTCTTTATTACTAATTTCGTTCAGGAAAGAAAATCCAGCTTTAAATATTTCTTATGTTAAGGACAAAACAATTATTAGAACGCTTGAAGATTTTTTTAAATTCTGTTAATATTTTACTTTTGAGAAAAGGAAGTAAATGATAGATACAACGAGGTGTGAAAATGCAAGCATGTACTTAGAGTGAATATAAACATGAATAGCTTTGACTCTGCATTTTTGTTTGCAGTAAGGGGAGTTCCAGTGTTACATAACCTCTTAGTAAAGCACACAACTCACAAGAGTGAGTTTAATAAAACAATATCTAGCTTCCTCCTCATGCTGGGAATATTATAACAATCTAGTGTTCTTACGGGAAAGACATCTGCTCCTTCAGACTCTAGAAATGCTCTTGTGTCTGGTTTGCAGTTTTATTTTTAATGTATCGTATCTAACTGAATAGTTAAATTTGCCCTTTACATGTATCATATTTGTTAACTAAATAATGTAGATCTCATTAAATTACTGCCTGAATTACTCATTCATGGCCTACACGAGTTGTCACCATCAGCATGCCTTTCTCCTCAACTGCATGGACAAACTTGGACAGATCAAATTCCTACCCATCAAATTCCTAATTTTTTAAATCAAAATCCTGTTTTCAGTGTTAATTTAGATGCCCACATCTACAATTAGACATGTCCCTCTCTGCATAACACAGTACAGAGCAGGTTCTCTTTTCTGTGACTTTGAAGTTATTTCCTATAGGAATATGCAGATGTATCAGGCTTGGCTGGGGTAATGATTGCCCAGTTCGTCATTTTTCTGTTTGGAAAAAGATATACTGTACATGCTTACCAGCATGCTTATCTGCACCTATAGATTTTTTTTTTCCCTTTTTTTGTTGAATTTGAAATATGATTGTCAGAAAACTTCTTTTTTTTTTCATTTAAGAAAATGAAGAACAGAGAAGTGTTTCACATTTCCTTCTTTATTTATACTGTCCTTCTCATGCCACCATAATTTGTGACTCTGACAGGGCTCATCAAATGTTTGATCCTTCAGAGAGGTTCCCTAAGCTTTCATTTCTCTTCTGGACCGGGAACAGAGAATTCCCTGGACTCTAGGCTGGAGTTTGGATTCTCATTAGTACATTTCCTAGTCATACTGTGAGCGGGCTCTCCATCTCCTCTCTACTGATGCATAATTCATTGTAACTGTACTGTGGGAGAGCTGCTCCTCTTTTCTCAGGGTGAGGTTCTGGTGTAGACCTTCTCTGGAATGGCTCCTGGTCTGAAGACAGCATGCCATCCAGGAAAGAAGCAAGAGTGAGGGTAACAAACACTTAGGAATACCCTGACCTGAATAAGCAAGAAGGAAAATCAAGGTGGGAATAATACTCTCTGGAGTATGTGGGCCATATCCCTGCATGCTTCCTGGTCATATCCACCGAAAAAAAAAGGTGTTACCTGCTTGGATTAGTTGAGTGTTCCAGTTCATAGAAGATGACTGATTTAGCATCTCTGCATAGTCCAAGGATGTATCACCCTGCGGGTTTCCCAGTCACGTCTGAGGATGTGAGTCTGTTGTAAAGTCATGGCATTAGAAGAAATCACAGCTCTTTCCTGGAAAGCTTAGATGATGATCACTAACAGTCTTTCACATTTCAAAAGCAAATCCAGTTTCAAGAGGAATTAGACAGCTCTTAATGACGTCCTACTGAAGTCAGAAAAGTTGGCACAACTTTTGAATTATGCTGTTTAATTTATGATAGTTTTCTGAAGACTGAAGTGTTCAAAGGAAATCTCTTTGACAAGATTTATTGCCTTATTGTGACAAAGATGGCTATTTTGATTCTATACTGATATTTTGAAGGATAATTGTATCTGCAGATTTTTAAGATTCAGCAGTGTTTCCCATAATTTGACTGTTCAATCCTGACTTGCATTTTTTGGTTATTGGTGTCTGTCTGGATTATTATTAGGAAGTCTTTAGGGGTAATTCTCCTTTTCTCTGTGGTCATAGACACTGGTATCAGTGTTCCCTGTGGGCGTCAGAAAGATTTCTCGAGAACTGGACATGCTGTGAGGCATATCTTAGTAAATAAGAGCTGACTGCATGCTCAGACCTTGTAATGTCAAAGACAGTGTTGTCAGGTGTTAGCCTAAATAATCTTCTGTTTGAGCTGTAGTCTTTAATTATCACCCACAAAAATGATTTCATGCATGTAACACTGCATATAAAAACCAAATACCAAATATCACAACATATATTAGGCATACTGGAATACAATATAGTTAATACTGTAATACAATATAATTAATACAACTAAGCCCTCTACTCCCAAGGAACTGAAGAAGAACTGTAGCCTCCTGTAATACAGTATTGACACTGTTAGTAACAGGCCATGATCTTTGTACTGAGTTTTCAAAGCCTCAAGATTGAGTCTTGTCAGGCTTGCCCTATTTGAGCTTTTCGTGATGTGCCTCCAGCTTTTTCTTACTTGGCTTAACTGTGACAGCAATTTCTGTAACACATCAACGTGTATGGCTAATTCGCTTTACTGTTGATACCTTTGTATGGTACTGCCATGATTTTATGACTAACATGATGTAGTGTAGAGAAATGCCTGCCTGATACAATAGGAGAGGAGGCTTTGGGAAGTGGAGACGCATGATGCAGTGTGCAGGCATGGGAAGATTAGAGGAGGGGCACAGATTTGGCACTGGATACAGGTAAAAACAACTCAACAGAATCAGTTAAAGAAATGAAGACCTGGAGCTGGGCATAAATGGTTTCAGAGGTAAAAAAGGACATAAAGAAATAGCATTTACCATATGTAAAGGCACTGTGAGTATACTATAAGCATACTATAAGTTCAGATGTAATGTGGAGCTGCAGACCAAAGCTTAAACACAGAGCAGCCAAGCTTAAAATATTAGAAAACATATAAAAATAATCCTAGGTGAATCATAGGCAGGTAAGAAAAGAAGAAAGGATGAGTGAGGAGGAAACCATCAATCTTAACATAATATGGACTCATGGACTGGACGAGTGGACAGTGAAGTGGATTGAGGACTGGCTGGATGGCAGAGCCCAGACGGTGGTGATATATGAGACCAAGTCTGGTTGGAGGCCTGTAGCCAATGGTGTCCCACAGGGGTCAGTACTGGGCCTGGTGCTGTTCAACTTGTTCATCAAGGACTTGGACGAGGGCACCCTCAGCAAGTCTGCAGATGACACCAAACTGGGAGGAGTGACCGACGCTCCCAAGGGCTGCGCTGCCATCCAGGAGGAGTGTTGCCAGCAGGTTGAGGGAGAGGATCCTGCCCCTCTGCTCAGCCCTGGTGAGGCCACACCTGGAGTATTGGGTGCAGGTCTGGGCACCCCAGTACAACAAGGACATTGAGCTTCTAGAGAAGGTCCAGCGCAGAGCAACGAAGATGATTAAGGGACTGGAACATCTATCGCATGAGGAAAAACTAAGCGAGCTGGGCCTGTTTACGTAGAGAAGAGAAGACTAGGAGGAAATTTGACCAACATGTTCAAGTACCTCAAGGGTGAATGTAGGGCAGAAGGGGCCAAACTCTTCTTGGTGGTGGCCAGTGACAGGATAAGGGGTAATGCACGTAAGTTGAAACACAGGCAGTTCCACCTTCAAATGAGGAAGAACTTCTTTGCTGTGAGGGTGACAGAGCCCTGGCACAGGCTGCCCAGAGAGGCTGTGGAGTCTCCTTCTCTGGAGATCTTCCAAACCCACCTGGATGCCACCCTGTGCCACGTGCTCTGGGTGTCCTTCCTGCAGCAGGAGGTTGGACTAGATGATCTCTAGAGATCTCTTCCAACCTCAACCATTCTGTGTTTCAGTGTGATCACTCCAGATGGTGACCGCTTATTGTACCATCCCTCTTCACACCAGAATGAAACCACCCATCCTAAGAGCAGGGGGAAAGGGTGAGCATAACATCAGGAAAAGGGATAGAAACTAAGCCGTGTGTGTGCAGCAATTTCAGATTTATTATTATTATTGAAGCTTCTTCTGCATGGACATATTTCTTCCTTTTCTGTAATTAAATCTGTATGGCTAATTATTATTGGATTAGGCCATTAAGATTTCAATTATACTAACAGTAAGTTCTTGGCATTACATATAAAGTGTGTTTCCTCTTTGCCAATAAATACTATTTTGTTTGTTGTTAAACTTCCTTTACATATAACTCTATTAAGGAACTTACTTAAAAACAGTGGAGAAAATGTACAACACAGTGGAATATCTGAGCCTGTCCAAGCCAGCTTTCCTGTGCCCCAGCATCCTCAGGAAGGATGCAATGTGCATAAGTTGCTGATATTTCCCAATATGGAAATTGTTTGCACATGCCATTTCCACATGAAGTATGAAGTAAGTTTTAGTAACTCAAGCATTTTTGAAACTCAGACTTATCTTTAATGTTGGATTTAGCCATGAAGTAGGACTGAAAACTATACATCAGTAACAAAGCAGGGCTTTTTTTAAGATTAGGGCCGTCATTAATCAGTAAATCAATAGCCTGAGGGACAAAGATGGAAAAATGAATTTCTGTAGACAGTATACTGTCTGTATGACATTCAAACGCAAACATAAAATTTGCAGGTAAGCACATAAATATTGTTGTCCCAAGCTTAGGGCAGCAGTGAAGCATTCCAGCAACTGCTGGATTCCAAATCCGGGTGTGCACTGTCGTTTTGAAAGGGATCCATCATGCGGAGTGGGAATAATTTTGTGCTCTGAGCATGCAGTCTAGGATTACTTTTGAATTTCCTTCTTATTATGTGCTGCAAAGGTACTTGCTGCCAAACCGCCCAGCATCATGGAATCACCAAGTGGTGGAGGTTAGAAGGGACCTCTGGAGATCATCTAGTCCAAGCCCCCTGCTCCAGCAGGGACACCTAGAATATATTCAGGCTCCTCGACAGACTAATGTCCTGTAGAGTAATGCCCTTGAAAAGGAGGGCTATGTTCTGAGTTAGCGATGTGTCCTATGGTTCCTGTTAGGAACCATATGACTGTCACGTGAAAGCAATTTGTAATCCCGAAGCAATTCTGGCACTCTGTATATTCCTGCGAAGTTACGCATACGCGCAAATGAAAGCAAAAGCAGTTCTTGGTTTCAGTTTTCTTTGTATTCATGCCTTTCAGGAATAGAAAAGCATTAGTATACTTCCCAGACTTTCTAGCGAATTCATGATGAAACAGATGTTTTACCAGAAGAGTTAGGAAATGGTGACTTAACCCCTGTCACCTGAATTCCCGAGGGTCTGACAGAAGTGGGGATTTTGCTGTTAACCTTCCTGTACGTTCGGGATCAGCAGAGCCTCCAATCCTGTGAAGACCAAAAAAAAAAAAAAAAAAAGGAAGGATGTCGCCCCCTCGACCGCTGTGGCAATTTTACTCTTTTCTGCTTTTCCCCTCCCGTTTTTAGCCCTCCCGCTCCGGGGGTCCCCGGCCGGGCGCGGGGGCCGGGCCGGGCCGGGCCGGGAGGCGGCACCGCGGCGGGGGCGGCTCCGCTCCCCTGCGCGGAGCGGCGCGGACGGGGCCGCCGCGGAGCCGCCGCCTCGAGGGTGAGTGAGGGGCGCGGGGCCGCGGGAGGCAGCGCCGGGAGCAGAGCTGGGGGCGAGGGTGCCTGTGTGTGTGTGTACACACGTGTACACCCGCATGTATGTACACTGTGTGTGTGTGTGTGTGTGTCTGCATGTACGGAGTATGGGTATGTGTGTGGATAGGTAAACGTGCGGTGGTAGTGGGATAGGTAGTGTATGTGTGTATATATGTATATGTGTGCGTATGTGTGTATGTATATGTGTGTATATACATGTGTGTGCGTATAGATGTGGGAATATATGTGTATAGACATATATACACATACATATATGTATATACACACATATACATGTATATACACATATACATACACATATACATATATGTATATACATATATATGTATACACACACACATATATGTATATATACGCATATACACACACATATACATACATACACATATACACACACATATACATACATATATGCACATTATTGATACATGTATATGCGTGTCTCTGCGTACATGTATATGGCTATATACCTACATACACCTGCTTCTGCACACCTAAACATCTATGCGTATATGCTGTATATGTATGTATGCATAGATGTGTGCATTTTTATATACACGCCATAGCATGTGTACATTTATGTTTGTGTATCTATGTATCTGGATCTGATTATACTGTCTGTGAAAGAAAAACAACTTTCAGAACCTTTGATTTGATGCTAAGCGCTTAAATGTGGGAAAAAACAAAGGGTTAGTGAGGTCAGGGGAAACAATTAACAACAGGAAAATAAATTTATAATTCTGAATACTAGCTACATTAATGATTTCTGTGGTCTCTCAGGCATTATTTTACAATGTAGCTGTTCCTTTTTTTTTCTGAGAAACTGAAATGTCATTAAAGCTGGTTTTTGAGCACAGAGGAAACTGGTGGAAAGGAAAGTTCATTAGGCCTCATGAATTACAGAAATTCATGCTCTAAACCACCTAAGGTAGTTTCGGTTTTCTAGAGTCTAAATGTTACATGCAGGTATTTCCTATAACCCGGCCTCCATGTTCCTATAACACTCATCCCACCCTTATAAAAGTTGACTCATACAAAAGTTGTGTATTATGTGTTTGTAATTCCATGACAGGTACTGTGAGTGGGTTGTCAAGAGGAAAGAAGAAATGTTCGCTGAAATTTTTTAAGTGGTCATTTTACAGCATTTTATCTCTTCGGAGAATCCTAACCCTTACTTGAGATACTCAAAGAGAAGATAAGTGGGTGAAGTGAAAGGTCATGTGTTGTGCTGTTGATCAGATTATCCCTCTACCATCAGCACATTCATGTGAGTACTGTCTTTGGATTCTGATACTTGCTTTTTCTATATTCTTTGATAATTTCTACATCTAGAAAAAGAAAAAGCTCTCTTTATTTCTCTAAGATACTAGGAAGGCTTAATAACCCTTCCTGTGCTACACAGTAGTGTGTGAAGAAGCCTTCATTGCTCTCAGATCTTGGAGAGAAAAGGTATGGTGTTCTGTAAGCTGTTGCAGAGAAGGGTTAACCATTACTATTACTCATGTATTATGTTGACCAACAGAAGTCAGTTACACAAAACTTTCCAGTCACTGTTAGCAGTTGCTTAATGCTGTGTGTGATTAAGAACTGTGTGAACGTGGAGTTAATGTAGACAGGTCATTCTTGTTGCTGGTTTTCCAAGGACTGTTGTTTACCTTGCTCCAATCAGATGATATATTTCTTAAAATGCCTGTGGTTTTACATATAGTAGTCTTCCTGGCATTCCTGTCTCTGGTCACAGTGACCCACTGTTAGCAATACAGAATTTTCCCTGGTGGGGAATTTTCCAGCAATGGGGAAGTTTCCTAAAGAAGTAAATGGAGTTACATCAGCATTTAGGTTCTGTCACAAAACAGTTTGTGTGCAAGAACTTTGTTTTCCCTCCATCTGACTGTGAGATTTCAAGACTGACGAGTGTTTTGTGCTGTGGATATCTTCTGGCTTTTATAAAATTGTGTCAGCTAGAGGAATCAGATACAAATTGCGAGAAGGGAAGAGACACTGTGATAGGTTCTGTAAGAAAAATAGTGAGGAAGTAAATGTTTTGGCACCCTGAAAGCTGTCTACGTTCTCAAGTGGCTTTAGCTGAGCCACCTCAAGGTTAGGCCTTCTCAGAGTGAAGCAAAAGAAAGCTCTGTAATGTCTATTGCAGAAGACTTTCATGTACGCCTGGGCGTTTTGCTTTCCCCTGCCTGAGAGTGAAATTTCATACAGTAGCAGATATTGTCAGAGCAGATGGTCAGTCTTGAGGGGTGTTATGAGTAGTGTTATATTTCTTAGTAAGGCTCTGCTTGGCAGTTGGAGAAAGCATGCAAATTAAAGTCCTTCGGTTGCGGTATACAAGAATTAGAGCCATAAAAATGCTCACTGTCTGACATCCTTCTCTGAGGAGTTTGTTAGAAGTCTGCCCCTGGAGTTAATGCTTACATTCTGGTTTCTTGCTGAAAAAGTGGGAATTAGCCATGTGTGATGTTAGATGTGTGTACCTGGGTACAAACCAGGTCATTCTCCTACGGGCAGCACTGATGGCTTTTGCCCATCAGTTTCACTAGTGTGCTCTTCTGGAGCAAACCTAATCAGAGAGCATTTTGAGACTGCTGTTCTTCCACCTTGCTTGAGGAGCTTTATTTTGGAGCTCAGCTGGTGCTCTGAATTAGTGCTCATCTAGGTAGCAGCATAATATTACAGGCATTCTCATGCTTCTCATCACCAGAAATTTGGGTCTCTTACCTACCTAAGACTAGGCATAAGTTTTCTTATGCTTATGTGTTTTTAGGAACATTATTTGTGGTTAAGAAATTAATCTGGTTCTCTAAACATGTAACTCTGGAATGTATTTATCAGTGGAACAGATCCTAAGGATCTTATTTATATTTTCCTATCCCTGTTCAGCAGAAAGTCCTTTTGTAATTGCTTATACCTGCCTGACCGTATTAAAATAGCTTTCTTTTTTCAGCTCTATCCTTGTTGCCTTCCACAAACTCTCTGCTGGGATCAGCAGAAAGCGGAGGGAAAAAGTAGCTTGTGTCAGATTCTGTTGAAATGAGTCTAAGTCCCTGAAGCTACCATGCTCCAAAGGCACATATATGTCCTATGACTCAGGACAATTCTGTTACTTCACTACTGTCTTTATGTTGCAAGCCAGAGAACAAAGACAAAGATTCTCCGTCCAGATATATTCTCATCAGTTGGAGCATTTGGTGTTGCCTAATTCATTATGCAAATAATGGAACTACCATTAGAAAGCAGTTTAATACAATATTTGCTTATTTCTGTGGCTGTTCAGGTATTCAAACAGAGAATTTTTCTATATTTAAAACAGGCTTGCATTAAAGAGAGTTTAAATTTTGCTTGAAGGTAATTTGAAAACGAAAAAAAAAGATGAGGTTGGTTGGGTCTACTACTGCTATGACTCAGAATACAGACTTAGGAAGCGTGGGTTTGTGAACTAAGTTTGTGAATGAGCTTTCGTTAATGTGATGTGATGCTCATATTGTATGGTAGTATATACGGCCTGTCAGCAAAGGTGGGAGGAAGGAATTTTTCTGAGGGAAAATTAAAATAATTTACATATTCAGAAAAAATCAAGCAAACAGATTTTATTTGTAGACTGGCAACTTTTAGGACCATTCTGCACTGTTGTAAAAACTGTTCCTTAATTAAAAGATTAAGTATGACTTGGATGTTTTTTGCAATATATTTATCTTCAAAAGCCCTATATTAGCATTGTGAAAAAAAGGTGTTACAAAATTTAGTAGATTCATAGTAAAATGAACTAGGCAAACTGGTGGGGGAGAGAGGAGTTCTATTTCTTCCACTCAGTCTGTATATAAAGCTTTTCCTCTCTCTTCCTAGTGGTGATGCTCCCAGCTACAGTTCGCTGTAGCTACTGGGTACTTACAATACTCATTTAGTAATAGAGTGAAAGTAATAAAGTATGTATTTTGCCATAACAAATAGTTAAGTTTTCAAGGCAAATAAAACTGTACATCCTTCCTAAATGCAAGCAAGTAACTTTCTATCCAATTTACAGTGGTCATAGGGGCAGTTCTGGCATTTGTTTGGCTAGAGAGGAATTCAGTGCTTTCAGTATTTATTTATATTTGCCAATTATTTTATCATTTTAGGCTGTATCTTCACCATGGAAAAGCCTTTGCTTTTGTATATGTTTGTATTCCACTGGCATTTCCTAAACGGTAAGAAGCTGAACTGTTTTTTTATTTTTCCTATCTGTGTATAAGCATGGAAATTTTAACTCCTCATGTACTTTTCCGTTAAGTGTTAGTGTTTTTGTTTTCCTTTGTTTAATAAAGTGTACTTAATATAGGTGCTTTGATAAGGGTGTGTATTGAAATCCCAATTATTGTTTCAGCAACTGTCCCAGTTAAGACATGGTGCAGTTTGCAACCTACAGGTAGTTTCATTGGATATGTCAAACCTGGGAATCTGTTTCATATTCTTCAGCATCCAACCTTAAGGATTCTATGATTCTATTTGTAAGAGCATGTAGTAGCCAGTGTCACTCCGATCTTAAGAAAAGTCAAGAAGGAGACCTGGGGAACTGCAGGTCAGTCAGCCTCACCTCCATCCCTGGAAAACTGATGGAGCAGCTCATCTTGGATGTCATCTCTAAGCATGTGGAGAAACAGAACATATTCAGGAGTGGTCAGCATAGATTCACAAAGAAGAAATCATACTTAAGCAATCTGATAGCCTTCTATGATGGGATGACAGGCTGGGTAGATGAGGGGAGAGCAGTGGATGTTGTCCACCTTGATTTGAGCAAAGCTTATGTCTCCCATAAGGTAAGGTCAGGAAGTGTGGGTTACGTGAGTGGACAGTGAGGTGGATTGAGAACAGGCTGAATGGCAGAGCTTAGAGGGTCGTGATCAGTGATGCAGAGTCTAGCGGAGGCCTCCAGCTAGTGGTGTGCCCAGGGGTGAATACTGGGCCCACTCCTGTTCAAATTCTTCATCAGTGAGCAGGACAAAGGCAGAGTCACCCTCAGCAAGTTTGGTGATGATACAAAACTGGGAGGAGTGACTGGTGTACCAGAGAGCTGTGCTGCCATCCAGAGGGACCTGGACAGAGAGATGGTCAGAGAGAAATCCCTTGGAGATCAACGAAGGCAAGTGCAGGGTCCTTCCCCTGGGAAGGAACAAACCCAGGCACTAGGGTAGTCCCTAGCTCTACAGAGAAGGACCTGGGGGTCCATGAGGAGGCAATGCACCCTTGTGGCCAGGAAGGCCAAGAGCATCCTGAGCTGCCTTAGGAAGGCTGTTGCAAGCAGGTTGAGGGAGGTGATCCTTCTTCTCTACCCGCCTTGGTGACTGACATCTGCAGTGTTGTGTCCAGTGCGGGCTCCCCAGTACAAGGGTGACATGGAGCTACTGGAGAGAGTCCAGCAAGGGGCTGCAAAGATGATGAAAGGACTGGATCATCTCTTCTATGAGGAGAAGCTGAGGAAGCTGGGCCTGTTCAGTCTGCGGAACAGAAGGCTGAGGGGGCCTCAGTGTGTGCCAATATCCGAAGAGAAAGTGTAGAGAGAATGGGTCCAGGCTCTCTTCAGTGGTGGTCAGTGACAGGACAAGAGGCCACAGGCACAAACAGAAACACAGGGAAGTCCATCTGAATATGAGGGAAAACAACTTGACTGTTAGGGTGACAGAGCACTGGCACAGGTTGCCTAGAGAGGTTGTGGAGTTTCCTTCTCTGGAGATGTTCAAAACCTGCCTGGACGTGATTCTGTGCAATGTGCTCTCCAGAGATCCTTCCGAACCTCAATCCTTCTGTGATTCTGTGACGCATAAACAGAGCCTTCTTGTAAGAGGCATCAACAACAGGGTTAGGCAGTGTTCTGAAAGCAACTGCTGAGGGCATGCACACGCATGCATCTCTTATTTTTAAAATAATTATATTGCATAAATGCACAAATCCTTGGTATGATTATATACAGATACAAACAGCTCAATTTGTACTGAATTTGGCTATGTGCATGCCAAAAATTTTAACTGTATGAGCAGGATAGTATTTTTGGATTTTCAAATGTCCTATGCATCTGATAAAACATATTTTTGAAAATTAGGCTTATAGTTGAAAATTTTTTTAAATTCTTCTTAATTTTGTTTTTCAGCTTTATTCACTGTTGAAGCTCCACAGTCAACCTACACTGTGGAATATGGGAGCAATGTGACCATGGAATGCACGTTTCCAGTGAATGGGCAATTAAAACTCAGAGATTTAAGTGTCAGCTGGGAAAAAAAAGATGGATTTAGAAAAGATGTTTATGTACTTCTGAAAGGGGAGGAAGACTTCGACAGTCAGCACCATGACTTTAAGGGAAGAATAAAATTGTTGAAAGAGAAACTGAACTTTGGGCAGTCTGTCCTTCAGATCACTGATGTTAAACTCACGGATGCAGGGTCCTATCTGTGTCTTATTGGCTACGGCGAGGCTGACTACAAGACGATCAATTTGAAAGTTAAGGGTGAGTTTTACTGTAGGACGTTCAGTACTCTGTGACACTCTTGAAAGGTCTTGGAGGAGTCCATGATAGACAGGGTGCCCAGACAATCGTCTAAAGAAACCTCTCTACAGACTTGTGCAGTTTCCTGGCATTGCACAGCTGATTAACCTTGTGTTTTGGTCCACTTGGAATCTATTTCTGTATTTCGTTTTCCAGGCATATAAGGAGTGGTGTTGCAAAAAAAATTCTTTGACATGGCAGGCTGGACCAGGGAACTAATGCGGTTTTCAAAACAGTGTCAGCATTGTAATAAACCCCAGATAAATCCTGTACAGCCCTGATTACTATGAAGAGACAGGAAATGTACCTTGTCTGTTAAGAATATTGTTTACAAAACAAACATAGAAATAAGGCCCAGAAGCTGGGGATGAGGAAACTCTTCTATCTTCCTTCATGTAATTGTTTTCTTCTCTTTCCTTAGCTCCATATAGAACCATAAACCAAGGAGTGGTGAGTACAGGGGACAAAGAATGGAAGTTAACATGCCAGTCAGAAGGATACCCAAAAGCTGAAGTAATATGGCAAAATGGAGGATATCAGGATTTCACTGATAAGGCAAACACAAGTTATGAAACTGGAAATGATCAGCTGTATCGTGTGACAAGTACGCTAACAATCAAAAGCAGGACAGACGAGATTTTTCTCTGTATATTCTGGAACAGAGAACTTCAAGAAAATACATCTGCCATTCTATACGTAGCAGGTAACACTCCTGAATTTCATTTATACTTTTCAAATTCCTATGTCATTTCATTTTAGATGGATCACTCATGATCTTTTTCTCTTTTCCGTCTAATTTAAGAATTCTATCTAATTTCAAACAGAAATACTTTGCAGCATTAAGAGCAGTTATTAGTGTACACTTTCTCAGTTTTAATATGTTTACTGTGCATGAGGAGAAAGGAAGTAGTTGTTCAAGATAATAATTTTGCATGGTATATAGTTAAGTGAAAATTGAGTGTGCAACTGTCATTTAAAGGAAGTTTGATTATTTGAAAAGCATAGAACCTGAATCCTCAAAACAAATCCCTTCTTTATAAACTGAACACATTTTCCAAACATGTCATGTTTTAGACATGGTAACTTTCTTAAGAAATTTGAACAACTTTTTTTTTTTTTTTTTTTCTTGCTACCACATGCTTTGCTGCAGCATGTTGAATTTAACAAGTTGTGCACAGATTTTATTTCTGCTAATGTCTGGTTTACCAGAGCAGTACAGTTTCCTGGAGGACATTTTAATCAGCCACCATCACTTGTCTATTTTTGTTTTTTTCTCCCTTGTGCCTATGTTTGCTGGTACAAGCTTTGAACCAGACTGGAAACCTGGTCCAGCTGAAAAACAGCCTCTTCCTGTTTGTCAGTCTGTTACTCATCCAGGTCGTTTCACCAGTCTGTGGCACAGTATCTGTTCTGGCACCATTTTCATGGTTTTCAGAGGGTGGAAGCAGGCAGAAGGCGGGAAAAGCCTGTAACAAGGTAGTCCTCCTTTTAGGCAGTGGTAAGAATGAGGGTACAGTTTTGGGAGGAAATACCTCTGCATTTGAGGAGGCCAGATAACTTTTGCATTCCGAGCTCCACCATCATAAAGGCGCTCTAGTCTCTTTCTCAGTCTCTTTCTATAATCTTGATGGAATGGAGCTAAGCATTTTTTTCTTTGATGACTAGCAGGAACGGGACTGTCACCCAGAATCCTGGAAGCAAAGATAAATATGAGTATGTTTCATCTTTTTGTCTTTTGCAGTGTAGAATGCTGCTATCATGTTTTAAATTCTAATAACAGTCATAATAGCGCAGGAAAAAAGAAGGAAAAATCAAAATGCAGAGGCTTGAATATAACTTGAAGTTTCTTTCCCCTGCTTGTTTTTCTAAAAGATACAGCTGAGGATATTCTGTGGACTAGGAACAGACGTTTTGTTGGTGCAGTTCTGATTGTGACTGCTGTCTTCGGATCAGGGCTTCTATTTATGCTCTGCATAAGAAAAGGTATTCAAGCTATTTATTTTAGCATATCTCATTTATTATCCCATCTGTTGTGTTACTTCAACTTCACAGGGGTGGGAAAAGAGAATAAAATCTTGATTTAGTTCCTTCATCCTGAAACTACCATATTCTTCTGCCATATTTTTTTCTTTGTCTGAATTGATTACATACTAGCTATTAAGTTAGCAGAGTGGAACAGCACGTCAGCTCCTCACAGGCCACTTACTTACCTTTGCACCTTTTAGCTAAAACCTATATTTGGCTACAGGTAATGAGGCAGAACACTAGGATTGCTTGTTTTTTGGGTTTTTTTTTTCCAGGTAAAGGTCAAAGTACAGATTATGTACCTCACATAACTGTAAGCCTGTAAACTTCCAAATTTGAGTCCTCCTTTTGATTTGGATCCTGAATGCTGGGACTGGATATAGCTTGGTTATGGCTTTTTCTTCTTCTTCCCCTTTTTTTTTTTTTTTTTTTTCTACAAGATGAAGAACTCCAGAAGTTATGAGGGCATCTATTTTTAAAAAGGGCTATTTGCTATGAGTTCTAGATACATCTTGGTTGTGGTTAAAAATACAATAAAAATAGTACATTGCTTATGAAGCAGCACATCTAAGCTTTTGAGTCTGATTTTTTTTTATAGGAGATTCCTGTTTTGGCTTGGTAACACTTGTTTATTTCATTTCCTTCTTATATCTCGAGCTTTTTCAGTTCACTTCACTGCCTGGAATTGAATATTTTTGGCATCACACCATGTTGAAGAGCTGAAGTGTTGGCAGTAATTTATTTTCATTCCCTAGCTGACCAAACAAAAAACTGGGAGAAAAAATATATTAGGGTGTCCTAACATAAAAGTAATATATTTTTGCCCCCAATTAAAGAAAAGTGTTTGTAACGTATTGCTGAAATGTATGGTTTCATTTTCTTTTTTTCTTTTTTCCCTTGAATAAAGATGGATTTTTTATGTTTAGTGTACTTTTTACTCTTCATCTTAAGAGATGCAATGAAGTCAGGCAAATCTCTGAACATCTGTAAGTTTAATTTTGAAAATATAAAAAGGACAGTTTTTTATTGAGCATTTTTATTTTGGTGAAAATAATTTGTCTGATTATAATAAATTTGTGACCATTTTACTATGGAATTTTTTTTTCTTTGAAATAACCGTTCTGATTTTTTTGACAAGCTATATGCAAGGAAAACACTCAAGAGGTCTCAGAGTTGACAGTATCAGTATTACATCATGCACTAGTCTGTGAAGCACTACCAGAAATGCCTCAAAAAGCTGTGCAAGATAATGGACGAGCAGTTTATGTGGAAATTCTCAGAATTCTCCGTTTCCATATGCCATAGATGGGTAGCTGGCATGAAATTCAGCTAGAACCAAAACAAAGGCTGTGTTGTAATATCAACTATGTTGTAATATCAACAGAGTTGTACTAGCTCAGGCTACCGCTGGTAAAACCCCTCTGCCAGCTCTCTGCTCCCTTTTAAAAACTATATTGTGGCTGGAATTCAGCGCTATATTGTGGCTGGAATTCACACAAAAGCACATATCAGCGGAGTCCACTCTGAAATTTTATGTTCATGAAATGCAACATATTTAAATGCAGATATTTATCTTTTGGTCACATAGGTGTTCTGCATAGGTGTTCTGAGGCAGGTTCTGGGAGAAGTGTTTGTATCTCTAACAGGTTTGCAGATGATGCTTATAGGCTGCAGAAGAGCTGCACCTACCCCTGCATATCTTAAGAATGTGATAGAAATAGGGACAGAACATGAAAGTGGAAGAAGGGCCAGCAAAAATCCTTGACTTCTCAGAAGATTCCCATCTGGGGATTTTAGATGAAGGTCAGGAGTTTCCTAGATTGTCTGAGAAGTGTTTATGATGTACAGTTCAAAATGAATCCTATGGATGTTTAGAGATCTGCCTGACTATTGCAACTCTTAAGGTGCGGAGTAAAAAGCATCCAGGAGCTGATGCAATCTTGATACAAACAAGAGCAGGACAGAGGGTTTTCCTGAGTTTTGAGGAGTCTGTGATGGGATGGGACGTGCGACCTGCATCTCCTCATGGCAGCACAAGCCTGTGTGCAGACCCCGTGCTGCAAGCCATGTTGGCACAACCTGTGTTGTAGTTAACATTGGAGGTCTGTGTCATATCACCGAAGACACAGGATGCCCAGCCTGGAGGGTTGCAAGGAGAAGCTGCACCTTCCCTCATAGCTTCTGTTTATTCCTGTTGAGATATTGGTGCTATTTAACAAAGCCCAGTGAGTTGTGGCAGTACCACCGTTAGAGTGAGAAATAGGAGAAGAGGGAGGGAATTAAAATTTACTGAGGGGGAGAAGAAAATAAAATCCTCCCATTGTGGCTTATGGGAATTTTTTTTCATTTCATGTTCAGTTTTATTCAGAGACCACCTTAAACTACACTGTTCTGCCAAAAAATAGCTATTACTGACATTTTTTTTTTTAAGTATTGTTGCCCAGAAGAGACAAATTTTAGTTATTAATCCCTTCTGGCTGGAAGGCCTGGGACAACAGATTTATCAAAGATGATTTATTTAACAAAGATTTATCAGTAGATGAAAGTTAAAGCTGTGGTGACCTTTATCTATATGTATGTGGTTTATTTGAAGAGCTGTCCAAAAACAAGGAAAAACATGGTTGCAGAGATGCTTCTTCTGAAGAGGAAGACCTGAAATGTAAGTGTATAGTAGATAGTAGCAAATTTCATAGAGTACATATCTTCTGTGGTGTCTACAAGTAGAAAAACAGCAGAGCTTGATTTGGGGATAGTTTTTTTGGTCTTCTGTTTCAACAGACAGAACCTTCAAGAGAAATACAACTTTCCATTAACTATCTTATAAACTCACTATCACCACTGTTTGTGTAGCTGTACTGGGAGTTATATCAAACAATTAAACTGGTTTTAAATAGAAAAAAAAGCCAAAAAAAAATATGTGGGGATATACAACCCTAAATCTGTCTTTAATCTATCCCACACTTCTAATATAAAAATAATGGTTATCAGAACAGACAGAGTGGTGTACGACAGCAGGGAAGGGGATGGGGAAAGAGATCTTAGAGCATCATGGCCACTCTGGCAAGTCTCAAGTCGTGAGATTCTGCCTTAGGAAAATGCATGACTAAATCTCTGAAAATCCTAAAATAGACTGTGATATGGAACCAAAGAGAGAAGTAATTGATTTTTTACTTTCACTTTTTTTCTCTGACTTCCAAAGCACTTACATAACATTTCAAATCCCTCCCTGCTACACTTTAATACATATAAACAGATATACCTGCCAGTCCCACAAAAATGTTTCTAAAATGGACAATTATGGCTTGAGCATGTAGCACTAAGGAAACTGACTGGACCCTGAAGAAAGAGTTGAACTTTGAAAAGGGGGGAATCCTAAGCCCCAGCAATTTCACTGTCTGCATATGTTAGGAGAGCACTTCCCATTATTGTGCTTGAATTACCAAGTTCTTTCCTCCCGTGATTACCTTCGGTTTCAATTTTATTTGATGTTTTATTAATTTCATTTTTAAATCATTAACTTCAAAAATGAAGGAAACTTTATGTGGGTGCCTCCAGGCCCTACAAAAAGAGTTGCAAAGCCATGAAATGTTTTGTTACTTCAAAATTAATCCTCTGTAATTTGATAATTTATTCATCTTCTTCTTCTTTTACAGATAGGCCGATTGAGAAGACTTAGTGTAAGCAGGGGAAGCTTTTTTCCTCGGTGAATATTTGACAGCTTCAATGTTCTGTTTTCTGTTTATTGAAAGGGGATTTTAATATTTTGTTTTTATTTTGAGATTGCAATTTTCTTCCATAACTTCCATATTTGTAAGTCAGGAAAATTGCAATGGAGCTAATGGAATTACGATGGTACAAAAAAGCCTTTAGATTCAGGCTTCGGTCTGCATATGTGAATAGGTATGAATATATTTACCCTCAAATCTCCATATTTCTGCTATTTCAACATTATGCACTTTCAAAAACACATTTTATTTAAAAGTATCTTTAAAGAAAAGCACTTTAGGTCTATGACCTGAATTAATTTTGTAGCTAGTCCAGAATATTCCATCTTCTGGGATGTTTTTCCACTTGGATGTCTCCCTTCTCTGCAGAACATTTGCTTTTCAACTTGCAAGGAAAGTTTTTAATACTTCGATCCACATAAAATATTAGGGTGTGACAATACAGAATCTTATACAAATAGGACGTTTTCTGCCTTGCTATAGATTTTAAAAATACTGTTACCCACAGCTATGCTGAAAGATTAGGAAACTCACTGGACACTGTAGTTTGGAAATACTTAAGTAATGCTGAGCTGCTTAAATCTCTTGTTTTGAAGTTCTTTTGGGGATATAAGTTATTTGTGTGGCATAGCTGGCACTACTTGGTCACTCTTTTGATTACCATTTGGAGGCAATGCAACTCTTCAGATCTTTGGGAAGAACAGATCTTGATTGAGGCTGGCTTTTTATTCACAGTTTTTTAATTCGTCTTGGAAACAGGAGAGGAACATTCAGATTTCAAGGACATGAAATACATGGTCATGTGATTGCTTAAGAAATGCTCAGGGAACACGCTCCTGTTTCCAATTCTTCAGCCATTGATTTGTTACAGTTGCTACATGCATAACGTTGTGCATCAAAATATGCAGATTAAAATTATTTATTGCAATGCTATTCACGGTTATATTTTTTTAATAAAGTGTGTTTTGTCTTTCTTGCGTTTTTTCTTTCTTTTTCTTTTTTTTTCTGCTCTCCAATTTGTCAGTGCTAGGTGTCAGAACTACCTGTGGCACTTTTGAAAATTTAGATATCTAAGATTTGATGTAAAATAGTACATTCCTCTATATCACCATTTCTGTTTCACTTCATATAATCCTTCTCTTAGCTCCCCCCTCAAAAAAAAATAAAAATAAATAAAAATAAAACAGTGGAGACACAGAATCTCACTGTATTTGGGTTTTATTTCCCAGTTTCAAATAGATGAGTATTTCATGGGATCCTAAAGATATGAATACATGCTTCAGCTGAGGTCTTCACTGATCTGACTAGCTGATACGAAATTGTGGTTAATAATGTTTCAGTAATGTTTCAGCAAGCTGCAGTAGGATAGAGAAATGATTTTCTGAACCATATTTAGTCAATAGGTCCAAATCAAGTAAAAAAGTTACTATAAAATGGTTTCTCTAATTCATTGAAATACTTGCACGTTTTAATACTGCTTCTTGTTGTTTGATTTCTCATAGATACTATGTGAAGCTGAACATCTGCTTTTTGAGACCTTCATGCTGGTGCCATTAAAGGCAATAGATAATTATTCCCAAATCATAAAAATAGCATCAGAAATCTTAGGACTATTTGTGGGAAAAGCATTAACTCTCTTCTATGCACAAACATATTTTTGTATTACCTTGTATATAATGCCTCTTCAAGAAAACTCCTTCATTTTGTACATCTTCTTCGAGAACTGCAAGAGCTATTTGCATGTTGAAGTGAAAAGGCTAATTTTTCTCTTAAATATTTGAAAATGTTATTAGAGCTTGCCTAGTTCATGGAACCAAAATCAATCTTACAGAATCTTTATAAAACTGCACAAACCAGCAGAAATTGTTTTATGATTTTTTTTCCCCACAAAGAAAAGTACTGAGATGGTGCTGATTTATACAGATGTGATAGGCCCAAGTGTGTATGTTTAAATTATGCTATTTTATGGAAACATACTCAGCATTATGCTTTTAGAAGGCATTAAAGCAGAAAATTGCTTAGAACTGGCTTAGCTGCAATAACAACTGTTTCTTGTTCTAATGTGAAAAATACACGTATATTTCCTTGCCTAATTATACAACCATGACTGAATATTTAATTTTACATGCCACAGCTTTGTGCTAGGGGTGGACCTCTTAGCAGTTATGACTTTCGGATGCCTCCTTTGGTTTTGTTTGTTTTGACAGAACTCCATTTCTTTCCTTCCAAATATAGTCAGTGCTTGTTACATCATTGTTAACGACACTGCATATGAGATGAATATAATTATGAAATAAGAGGTTTAAAATATATTTAAAATTCTGTAGCTGCACTTTGCCTCCCAAAATGCCCGTGCTTGAGCTCCTGGGTAGTTGAAAGGAAGCTTGAAATTTTGATACACATGAGCTGTGATCCTTAACAAATAATGTGAAAAGACCTGTCCTTTCTAAATAAACTCCACTTTGTTTTCCTTTAGCATCGCAAATGACACTTTTAAAAATCTAATTTTAGCCTTCTTGAAAGTTAGACTTTCAGTAGAAGCTAATTCTCTGGGCTTCCTTTTTATCAATACAGAGAGACAGACCCACATGCTGGTCCTCCAGTGCCATGAGTCATTTTGGCACAGCTAGTTTCAGTCTTGACACAGCGACAGCAGTCAACTAACCAATAGTAAGTTTCTTCTAGATATGTGAATTAGGTGAAGAAAATGCCTTCTGATACTAACATAAAAATCATAGTTAAATACCATATTCATAACAGTCTTGTATTCCTTCAGTTAACAACTTCTGTGTGGTACTTCAGTGTTTGGTTGTCTGGAAAATAAAATCTAGTAGGATGGTAGAGCAGATTATGTTCCAGTAAGCTGCATTGTCCTTATAATGGACAAGTACTTTCAGATGCCTCAGATTGCTCAGGTTTCATGCGCATACCCAGAACTGGTTTATTTGAGTTCAGAGCTCATTCATTTGCAAAATGTAATTATGAATCAGTTGGGTCATCTACTGCAGAATGAGACATTTCATTTTATTCCCTGTTCCTTTCATTTGGTTCCTTGTACTAATTCTACTAGTGTAATAACATTAAAGAATAACAAATGTTAGTAAGAATAGAATCACTGCCTTTAGAGCAACATGTGGGATCTGTGCTCTTTTCTCTTCTTTTGACCAAAAAGAAAAGTTTCATACATCATGCACAGCATGCAGCCTTGGGTTAAGCTGCAAAATGGCAGAAATGTTATCAGTGGGACTTTACCTTCGTGGCATCTTCTCCCCAGTTCCCTGTCTGCCACTCCATATTGGCATGGGCAGCCAAGGCAGGTAGTTGTCCCTCCCAAGTCCTTGACCAAGTCCTTGACCTGTGCTCAGGAGATGCCCCAGGTGACTCGCAGCTCAGGGCAGTTGCAGGAAGCTTTCTGTCCCCCTGTGCTGGAATAGGAACATGAAGGAAACCTGTTATAGCCAGAGCTGGCCCGCAGTGAGCAGATGGTGGAGGTGACTGTGAAATAACCTTAGGGTACCTTTTCTATCAGCCTGGGAGAAAACAAGGAAGATTTTAGGCACAAAAAATATACTCTGGGTGAGAGTAATGCAAAAATGTGGAGCTGGAGAAGAAACTGTATTCCAATGAGGAATCTGAGCACACACTGTCATAAACTGCAAGGGGAGTTTAGTGTAGCCATTAAGCAGAGCCAGGCAAGAGACCTGTCTTCCTTCTAGCTCTGCCAGGACGGTGCACCAGGAGGTATCACTGGCACCTGAAGATCTGCTCTGCAGCAACCTCTGCTGCTTGTCCTCTGCACGGGGTACCTGCAGGCCCCAGTGCCTCCCCTACGGATGTGATGCAGGCAGAGTCACTAACTGCAGGGCAGTCGTAGGGCAGTAGCGCTCTGCAAAGGCACCGTGGCTCCAGCTGAGACTTTCATCTTGCTACAATAAACCTGGCAGTTCCTACCTAACAACACCTATGGGCTCTGCGCATTGTTCCTACCTTTTCTGCTCCCTTCTTCACTTTGCTACGAACAAATCATGTTAAATATCTCATTTATTCCAAAGGGTGTTTGCGTAAGGAGTCTTTCCAAAATAGGCTGTTTGTCTTTGCCTGGAAAGACAAAAACAGGACAAACCTTCAAATGCTGGTGGCAGATGAAGGTAAGAGAAAAGTAAAGAGTAAAAGTATCAGACGAGAAGCGTCTCAGATTAATTTCCCCCACTCCAACACATTAATAAGGAGTATAGATCTCATTCCATTTGCTTTTTAGTCTTGTTCCCTTTGTTCTCACTGAAAGTATTAGATACATTAGGCAACCTTAATACTGTTTGTAAGTCAGAAATCAAACATAATGCTGGCCATGATGGACTTTATGTTTTGTAGGTGGCCTAACATCCAGTCCATTGACTTTTGACAGCTGCCAAATTGGTTGCTGGGGATTTTCTGGGGAAAGGTCAGGTTACACATGGACAACTCTCTTAGCCAGGACTGCCCAAGAAAAGCTCACCGAGGAAAAAAAAAAGGCAAATAACAAACAGTGATGTTATTGAGATGAATTGCTTGTACCAGGTAGAAGAACATCTAATTTCATGGTCTGAGTCACAATGGAAATGGGGGCAGGCAGACATTGTACATATCCTCCAACCAACAAGCACTCATGGGGATAAAGCCACAGTGATCACTTCTCGTGTCCTAAATCAGACTTGCAGGTGATGCAGAACTGTTGTGAGGTAAAAGCGCACGTTTATGCTATGTAAAGCAGAAATCCTGCTTCCCCTTTGAGGGGAAGAGACCCCAAGGTCACCTCTGTGTCCTCCTCTGTGTCCATCATTCACAAGCAGCACAGACTTGCAGTGTGCGGCCCTTCTCTGCAGCCCCCGAAGATGGCTGAGGTGGCTGTTGTCTTCTCAACACCACAGTGAGCTTCAGCACAGTCATGGATCTCTGGGCTCCCAAATAACCATTTAGGCATGCACAAAATTCTCCCCTTTCTCAGCCAAAAAGATGTGTGTAGCACATATCCTTCCGATCCGGTAGTCCTCACCTAGCCCAAATTCCCCGCTCAAAGTAGGACCAACCTGGACCAAATTGCTCAGGATTCGTCTTGACAAGGTTTGAATATTTGGAAGAACAACTGCCACTCTGGGCACCAGTGTATTATTACTGCCGCTGTGATTTTTCTTCATATGGATATAGCCTAAAATGGACAGTAAATGTATTATGCAAGTATTAAATAATCCCTAGAAGACCCCTAAAGTTAATATGAAGAGTTTTTTTTTTTTTTGAAAAAGTAACTTAATAGTTTCATGAATGCAGAATAGTCCTAGTAAATGCAAGATGTTCATACTCCGAAGCTATAAATTTCCCCAAATGGTTGTAAATCCAGAAAAAAATGTACAGGTGTAATGAAAAGCAGAATTTGAGCATAGAAAATCTGCTGGATGCTTTGAATAAACTTGTTCAGATGCATGTTTCCTGCAAGACTAAGCATTGAGCTCAGTGCTTTCAGCACGAAGCATGAAAATGAAACTTGAACAGCTCATAATTCCTAAGAAACTTGGTGATTTCCTTTTAAAATAGTCACTTGCTGTAAGATCAGCCTGAGGGCTGCGTTATTGCTGCATGTTTTGAACTGACTGTGAGAGTTGGACTGCTGCTGCTGCTGTCATGCAAACATAGAAGAGCTACTTTGTCTGTAAAACCTTGGATATCTTGGCTGTCATCATACTCTGACTCTTCCAATGGTTGCGTAAAGAGCTGATGTGAGTAGAATGCTGCTAAAATTCAAAACTGTATTTACTGTATTTCTTGTCTGGTGGATTACTGATTTTTTGTTTTTTACTATGTTCATAGGAATTGTTTAAATGAAGTTTGTTTTCAAATGATTATGAGGAGGTGGACTCTGGTTCTGAATGTGGGATAGAGTAAGTCCCAGGTCCAGATAACTTCAAAGCCTGGAGAATAAAGAAGTTTTTAAGTAAACTTATGAGTCTTCCAACTCCACTGTTCACAGGTGAAGGCAGAATGGTAGTGCTGAGGGGTTCTAAACCTAGGGAAATGGCATATTCTTGTTTTAAATCTTTTATTCTGAATTTCAGGAAATAGCTGTTAAGAGGAAAAAAAATCTCTATTTTATTATTTTTCAATATCTAAATATCTCTGCTTATTTTCTCTTGAATGTTATTAACTCTGTGTCACAGCAAGGTTGCTTTGATTTTGCAACATTTCTAGACAATTTCACTTTTTGCTACTCCATGACAAGCACTGACTAACTAGGAAGAAAATATTTTTTTGTGGTTCTCTGAAAAATATTTCAGTAGAAGTTTGGGATATAAAAAAAGAAGTGAAGCATGTCACTGAGAAGTGATAATCTGTGTTATTGCTGCTGACAAATTTTCAGTATTTGCCTTGTGTGGCGAAAATTTTTTTATTTGAAGCTGTATTATTGCATTTATATATTCATTTTTTTCTATACATATATATTTGTGCTACTGCAGTTGAAGTCAAACAAAATAGTGACAATGAAATATAACAAGTGACATATAAATAGTAAGAGGTTGTTAGGAATTAATCACAGAGGAAAGCAGGGAAGTGAGAAACGGCGTCTTTGCACCTGAAAGCTGAAGCGCGAGAAAAGCAGATTAAAATAATGCAAACAAGGTGTCACAGGTGAGCACCAGATGTTAAGCAATGGAACCAGCAAGGGACTGAGTGTGTAGTGAGGTGGGCTGCGAGTGCCTGTGCATGGTATGAGGAGCAGAGAAGGCAAGAGCAGGTGAGAGGGTGTGCGGGTGAGATGAGCAAAGCGAATGATGCAGGAAGTGCCAGGATGGAACAGGGCAGGCCTGTGAAACAGACTGCTGAGCAAATGTAGCTTTCACACTGTGCAGTGCTATATTTTTAATCAAACACCCGAGAAGGAAACAAAGTACCTTCTTTCCATTGGCAAGACATAGTACAGATGCATTTTTGTACTCTTTTTTTTTTTTTTTGGCACTGATTCCTTCACTGTAACATTTCTGAGAAGATTGGTGCCAATCTCACCCTTCATCTCACTGGGACTCACAACCTGGATGTTCCCATCCCACCCAAAATATGATTCAGTAGGCATATGCATGCCAAAAATAGCTACCCAAACTGTAACTGTTTACTCGATTGCTCCATGTTTTAAGATTGTAGAGGTTGATGCTCCTCCACTTTACCAACTCTTCTGCTTCCTGAGAGCATCCTCACACATACAGTTCTACCAAGACAAGCACTTTTTTATTTCTCTCTGTAGAGGTGAAGTATATATTTTATGTTGAAAATTGAATAATATGCTGAAAACAATGTTGTGGCCCACAGCATACAACTTGTGTAGTTCAAAACAGGAATGCCTAATCTAAAACTTCTGAGGGAAAAGAAAAAAAATCTTTCTCAGCATTTATAAGGATGATTTCGGGCAACTACTTGAGTTTCTGCATGAAATGATGCACTCTATTGACACTTGTTGTTGTTGTGGTTGAAGATCAGAGTTATAAGTTCTGTGAGTATGTCAGTTTTGGCCAGAACTAAAGACATGATCAGTACAACTGAAGGTGATCAGTACAACTGAAAGGAGACAAGATACACACAGCATCCTTTTGATCTAGCAGTGGAATTTTAATAATTGGTTATCACTACCCTCTGGTTTTCTCTGAGCATTTGCCATGTTTCTTTTGGTCCATGAAAAGTTAAGTAAGGGTTTCAAGTAAGCACTTTCAGTAAAGTAAAAAAAAAAAAAAGCTTTACAAAAAGGGAAGATTATTTTCCTCTTGTTTTCCATTCATGTAGTCCCATCTTTGTTTTCATTGTTCCCACTCAGATTTTCGGTCTTGGACTTCACATCCTCTTTGGAACTACAAGTCATAAAAGACATTATGGATTTTAGATGTATGGCCCTATGACTTACATCACCTCAACACTGTGCAGCTTCATTTTCACAATTACACAGCATTGTGTGAAAACTTGCTTTCTCTTCTGCAGTTAGTCTGGTAAATTCATTTATTAACAGCTCCCAAACTGCCACTGAAATGTCAGGCTACTTCCCCACGTGCTCAGATGTGGATTCCAGTCCCTAGTTTTGCTGCTAGGACCAGCAGGTGCTTGTTTCTGTGGTGCAAGGTTTGTCATGCCCCTGTGAAGTTGTAACACACAAATGATGGATGTGCATTAGAAATGGCTTTTTGCCTAAAGGAAACTTGATGTAGCCCACTGAAAGTGAGACAATGCTGTGCACTAACTTGTTTAGATGGCAGAGCACAATGATCTTTGGAAGACAGGCCATTCCTATGCTCTACAAAAATAGGGAGCAAAGGAGGCTTATTCAGGAACAGGTTTGCTAGAACAAGCTCAGAAAAACACACTTTCCATGTGCTGATGCAGAGCTTATAGAAATTCCCTTATGATGCCTTACGTAGCTATACTATTAAATTGTGTTGGTAGGTTACACTGAAGTTGATGTCTCTTTGTGAGAAATAAAGAATAAAGTAAGATGGCTTGCAATGTAGATCTTTACAGATCCTCAGAAACACCCCATGACTTTGTTTCCATAACACAAATGAGAATATTTCCTTATCTGGGGTTTTCTAGTAACTTACGGTATATGTCATGTTCTTCTTACGTTAATCCATCTGGTCTGACAAGATTTGCTCTAATCTGATATTTAATAATTATGATTGTTATGGGACTTTAGTTATCCACTTCCTTAATTTTGTTCTATCCTTTTACTCTTGGTGATACATATATTTTAAAAATACCTCATCCTCTACCTTAAACAAGATAAACAAAGGCTATAAGGGCTGAACAGGATATTGGTTTCTGCATCTAAGAAATTAAGATACTAATTCTGGATATTGTTTATTAGCTCCTTTCTCATACAGATAAAACAATTAGGGTTGCTACATATCAGTTTCATCTCAAGCAAGTCTTCTGATAAATGCAAGTAGTTTTCACTTGCATATTATAAACTTCTTAGTGTCATATGCTCATCCACCTTTATGGATGAGAACAAAAATCAAGGCCTGAATTTCCATGATGAGTCCATTGATTTTGGCTGCTAAATATGACAACGCCTTGAGCATGACTGAGGTGCTAAGAGCAGTAGCGATCAGAAAAATGCAGCAGCTGAGAAAATTAGAGACAGAGTACTTCAAGCTGAGCTGCGAATGCAGGAGGAAGTAAAATCTGAAACCCTCTCCAGTATGTCTAGCTCTTGGGAAGTCTAAAATTGCTCCTTCTCCTCTTTACTTCCTTATGCTTATTTCTACATCTCTTTAAGTTTTCAAATTACATTGCTGTATGCTGATTTATTTGAAATAATCTTTCCTTCTTATTTAGTCATTAGTTCTGTTATAAACTTTGTAACTTTTTCTCAGTTATGATTATTTGTATATGAAAGTACAACTAAGAGTAGTACAGTAGTATAGTAGTACTGTAGTACAGTACTACAGTAGTAGCAGTGCAGTTGTAGTAGTACAGTAGTACAATTAACAATCAATAACAGTTTGATTGTTACTGATACAGGAAGAGATTATAAACATGGTCTTTCTTCTTGCTAATACATTATTTGAGGGTTGTTTTTTTATACTCTCAGTAATTTGAGGTACTTTGTACATGTCAGGTACTTCCACATGTAAAGAGAAAAAACAGCATTTAGCACTAAAATCTAATTCCCTCTGAAATGGACTGCTAATTTAGCTGGCCTCAAGAGATCCAGATCCTTATACTCAACTGCAGGTATCTGCTGGCCTTGAGGCTAAGGAACTCAGTAAATATTTTCAAAAGCATGCCAAAGAGAGTTGAAATAAGATCAGTGGTAGTTATCATTTAAAGAGCTATGGTGTTAGCAGAGGCAGTTTTAAAAGGCTGCTTGTACAGGCTTATAAAGCTTTTCTGAATGAAATCAATTCTTTTTATTTGAATAATCAATTCTTTATATTATTCAGAGATGCAGTTCAAATGAGAGACTTTATAAACCCTGTCCTGGCAAATTCCTTCTTACTGTCTGAAAGCTACAGATCTTGAAAACCTAAAGGGTAAAGTTGTAGAAACACTTTTTTATTCTTCTTTCAAAGCCATAGCTCAGCGTTTCGTATTCCACACGTATGCATGGGTTGTTTTAACGAAGACTTCCATTGTTTCTAGTGTAGATAGAAGTGTAAACACTTCCATTTTTTGCTGATTTTAACTGTGATAGCTTTTTGCAGAGTAGGGTGGCTTTTGCTAGTTTTTGAAAGCTAAGCTGTGATTCTTCATTTGTTTCAGATTCACTTGACAAAATGTGTGGAATTGTGACAGTCCTGTTCCTGGAAATGCAGCTCAGTGTGGTTTCAGGTGAGAGGGACCGCCATGCAGTCCCACTGGTAGGACCACTATAATGACACCACAGCACCCTCAGCACATGTCTTTCAGCACCTTCAGTAGCACTTCCATGCACAGCATCTGGTGCCTGTGTTTCACGCTGCCTTACAGCAGCATTTTGTGTTAGTCAAGCAGAGGGACAGATGCATTAAGAAGAGCGTCTCCAGCAGGTCGAGGGAGGTGATCCTGCCCCTCTACTCAGCCCTGGTGAGGCCGCATCTGGAGTACTGTGTCCAGTTCTGGGCTCCACAGTACAAGAGGGATGTGGAGCTGCTGGAGAGAGTCCAGCGCAGGGCCACAAGGATGATCAGGGGCCTGGAACATCTGCCCTATGAGGAGAGGCTGAGGGAGCTGGGCCTGTTCAGCCTGGAGAAGAGAAGGCTGAGAGGGGATCTAATCAGTGTCTATAAGTACCTCAAGGGAGGGAGTGCACAGGATGGTGCTGGCCTCTTTTCAGTGGTGGCCACTGATAGGACTAGAGGAAATGGCCACAAACTGAAGCACCAAAAGTTCCACAGGAACTTAAGGAAAAAATTCTTAACAGTCAGGGTGACAGAGCCCTGGAACAGGCTGCCCAGAGAGGTTGTGGAGTCTCCTTCTCTGGAGATCTTCAAAACCTGCCTGGATGCCACCCTGTGCCACGTGCTCTAGGTGACCCTGCGTGTGCAGGGGGGTTGGACTAGATGATCTCTAGAGGTCCCTTCCAACCTTAAGCATTCTATGATTCTATGATTCTATGATGTCCATCACTTTCCCAAATCTGTCTTCTTTAAAACACAGCATGTTGATAGAAGAAGCGTCCACAGTTATCAGGCATGGCAGGGAAAGACCATGATCAAAGCAGTGTAAGACTGTTGAAAAGTAGGGAAGCCTCAGTGCTAGGTGCACAGAAGGACAACCATATGTATCCCCTTGTCCATCTCTCTGGCCTGGGCCGAATTTAGAAAAAAGGTGTTTTGCTATACAGATACAACTCACATGGTAAAAATGTGTGAATAGAAAGAAAAAAATACTTAAAACATATAGTCAGCCCAGTAACTATATGTGTGTGGCCAGTGAAAAAAACAAGGGGTAATGGGTACAAGTTGAAACACAGGCAGCTCCATCTTCACGTGAGGAAGAACTTCTTTCCTGTGAGGGTGACAGAGCCCTGGCACAGGCTGCCCAGAGAGGCTGTGGAGCCTCCTTCTCTGGAGATCTTCCAAACCCGCCTGGATGCCAACCTGTGCCACGTGCTCTGGGTGTCCCTACTGGAGCAGGGGGCTGGACTAGGTGATCTCTAGAGGTCCCTTCCAACCTCAACCACTCTGTGATTCTGTATGATTCTGTGACTGAATGCCATTTTTAGCCCATGTTGAAAGGCAACATATTTTAGTACAATAAATGAAACATATTTTAGTACAATAAAACTTATTTTCTTTTCCTCCTTAGCTTTATTTACAGTTGAAGTTCCTCAGCAGCTATACGTTGTGGAGTATGGGAGTAACGTGACCATGGAGTGCAGGTTCCCAGTGAACGGCTCTTTGAACCTTGGACTCCTAAGTGTTGTCTGGGAGCAGAAAAAGCAAGGTCGGCTCTTATCAAAAGAGGTTTACACACTTCGCAACGGGAAGCCATTCCCTTTATCCCAGCATCACGATTATATAGGAAGAGCAGCGCTGTTGCACAGTGAATTGAAACGGGGGCGAGCTCTGCTTCAAATCACCAATATAAAGATCACAGATGCAGGATCGTACCTCTGTCTCATTGAGTACCAGGGTGCTGACTACAAGTACATTACTTTGGAAGTAAAAGGTCAGTGACCAAATGGAATAGAAAAAGTCTTTAGATTCCTATACGTTTGTAGGAAAATTTTATTATTTTTTCTCTCACCGTGCCCCTGTGCTCAATACCAAAGCAGCTATCTTAGTGTGATCTACTCTTAATCTGAAGCTCAAGGGACAGATGAGCTTCTCCAGGGTTTGCCCATGTCAGAGAGGAACGGTGGCTGCTTTCCCCCTCCATCCTTAACCCTTTAATTCACCTGTGAGTCTCCTTGGCTGGGAGTTCCCTGAGCAATCACACCTCAGGGGGCCAGCACATGTGATTTGCCATGACAAAGCCAAACAGACATTAGTAATGAATGACTGTGTGATTGAACACCCTAGTAGACCAAGCCTTTGAAAAGTCTACACTGTTACCTTCTGAGAGCGTGAAATCACAGTGATTCAAGGGAGCAGGATTTCCCCCTCAGGATCTTAAATAGAGAATTTTGTCAAATGCAAAAAAATTTGATGCAGTCATTTTTAAGACCAACCTTGGTTGTTCCAAACTGTCTTTACAGAAATTCTAATATCATACTCTTTTCATATGACAAAAATGTCACATCTGTTAATAATCTGCGGTGACATAAACATTAAAAATATTCTTTTTGTTGAGGTAACCTGAATTACTTCTATTGTACTACAGGTATTATTTTATATATTCCAAAAGAGAACTAGGTTTCACTGGTATCTGTGTCAATAAATTGCAAATTCAATGTCAAGTACTGCTGTACTGGCTTCTACAAAGTATAATGGACTGAAGTTCAGTGGCAGCAGGCCTGGGAAGGATTAAGAGTACTGAATTATGCTGCAGAACAACATCTTTATAAATGAGAAGTACCTCAAATAGACAAAATATGGCAATAAGGGGAAGGAGGGAAAGGGAAGGAGGGAAATGACTATAGTTGCCTAAAATAATTTCACTCAACCTGTTCTTACACAGCATCCTACAAGAGAATTAACAAACAGATAATGAGAAAATCAGACGAAGATCAGTTTGTTTTTATGTGCCAGTCAGAAGGCTTTCCTCTGGCAGAGGTATTCTGGCAAAATGAGAAGAAATTTAATCTCAGTGGATCTGCAAATACCACCTATACCTTGACTGCAGACGACCTGTACAACGTAACCAGTGTCCTGACGGTCAGACCAAACATGAGTGAGACCTACAGCTGTATATTCTGGAATAAAGAACTGAATGAACAAACATCAGCTCACATTTCTACTTTAGGTCCATATCTCACCTTGAACTTGTACAAGAGGGTCTTTCCAAGCATGTATGACAGAGAAAGTAGAAAATAACTATGCACTTTTATACTGTACACTGCTCTATAACCCATCACCAGTATTTAGTTCTAGAAACCAGTGTAATAAATAACATACTTTGAGCCCTAACAAGCCAGTCTCTGTCACCTTTCTGTGTATTTTAATTTCAAGGTAACTCCCATTATTTGGCTACCAGTATGGTGGAGGTTTTTCAATCTTCCCTGACCTAGACTTCTAATTCACTGTTCTTCAAAGGGGGGGACAGAGAAATTAGTACTCATTCCAACGCTGCTAGATGTGGGAGACTTCACTGACTTACTGTAAAATTTCTTGTTGTAATATCACAGGATAGATTATTCATAAAATCAGTGCAAAACACTGATAATTTTTCAGAATTTTTGTCCTGTCAGGGAAAGACCTTGGAGAATCAGGACAGATAAATTATAAATTATACCTCTTTTGAGTTTTAAATTTACTTACTTTTGTCTGCTTTTCCTGTTTTTAACAGCTTTAATGAGCACCCAGTATAGTGGACAAAAATCACTAGTCTTATTTATCATCCCCACATGTGTGATAGCTGCTGTTCTTCTCTCTGCATTAATAATCCTTCAAAAGAGAAAATCATTCAAGAACTGCAATGCCAAAAAAGGTACGTTTTAGTTCAGTAAGATCTTCTTTCTTATTCCTTATTTTTCCTATGAATGATCTTTCAGCAGTTTTAATACCTTTAGATATACACCTTTGACTGTGGTGGTGTTTCATTTCCAGAAGAGCTCTGTTGTAAAATGACATCTTTCCTCGTTTGATTTGGGCTTTATTTTCCCACCTTGCTAGGTGAGACAAGGTTTATAGGAAGACCTTTTTTTGTTTAATCTGACCAGCTGCTCTTCTGTAAAAAGAAGAGCAGACAAGCTTTGTTTCAGGTAAAATGGGCCTGTAAACACAAAGCTTGTCTGTTTTTCTCCAGCTGTACCAGTGAATTTAGTGGAAGGCACTAGCTCTCCCTGCAAACTTTGTCTCCCTGTCACTAGCATGGCATCAAGACTATAAAGACATGTGACTACAACATACAACACAGAACTTCTATTTCTGTTCTGCAGTAAGGCTATCTAACTAAGACTGTACGCTGTTGCACATGTTATTCTGCATTGAGCTATTATGCACCATGTTTGCTTTCTTGCTTTACTAGTGAAATAGTGGAAATGCAGAAAGGTGGTTATTCAGTTCTTTTCTTGCATATGAATAGACGCCAATAAGCTCATATGAATATAATTATTCTCATAAACTGGCATCATGAAACAAATTTGCTGTCAAGGACTTCAGTATTGGTTCTAGAGTTGTAAAGAAAACTAGAAAAAAGTTCACTATTAACTCATGCTAAATATACAATCTTAAACATTTTCAGTTTAATCTAAAAGCTTGTTGAACTATAGTGTTTCTTTCAAATTTAGAAATGGTTATGTTTAATTTGTTTACATTTACTTTAACAGGCAGGAAAAGAAAACTTCACCAGAAAGACGAGGACTGGTAAGTCATAATTTTTTTTATGTTTATGCTCACAGCTTTTTCTCTGTTACAGGTAAAATCAATATAAATTGATAGACATCAATTAAAGGCAGAAAAACTACATCAAAATACAAGCTAGTTTCCATTTAAATTTAAATTTTCTAAAAATAAGTATCAGTAATTTCTAAGCTTTAGAGGCAAATTTATGATTTTCTTATGGGCTGTATTAAGTTTACATATGTTTTTCCCTTTTACTGAGATACCAGTACCCTGCACATATAGCTCTATGTCCTGCAATGAAGTTGTAGTAGCCTTAGAGGACTAAGGTACAACCAAAAAGTTGGTTGATTGGGAAGACAATCCCAAGAAATCTTGGGATCTTGTCCTCTGCTAATAAATCTTTAAAAAAGAGAGAGAGAGAAAAGAGAGAAATGTGAACACTCTTAAAACTTAAACCTGATATAAA
The DNA here is from genome assembly GCF_059628265.1 of Tinamus guttatus. Lineage (NCBI taxonomy): Eukaryota > Metazoa > Chordata > Aves > Tinamiformes > Tinamidae > Tinamus > Tinamus guttatus. Next base: position 817,793 of record NW_028288644.1, read on the forward strand.
TCACTTTTGTTGTGTATAAGTAAAAGTCTGTCAGACTAAAGCATTGCAAGTAGGGAGGTTGTGGTCCGTGTTAGGTGCAGCTGCACAGGTGTAGTAGATACAGCTCTAGTTCTTGGTGTGCAATCAGGGGGACATTGGTGGGGCTATTTGGGGCGCAGAACCCCAAGGTAGACCCCAACAAGACCCAAGGTAGCCTAAGGTGCTCCAGGAATTAACACAAGGGATTTCCCCCAGTCAAAGTGCAAAGAGTCAAACTATCAAAACTGTGACACAGCTGATGGAGTGGCCTGCGGAAACACCACAGATTCTGGACACACTGATAACCTCAAGCTTTTTTCAAGGTCAGGGTTTACTTGAAAAGCTACCATAGTATCTTGCTATGAAAAAAAAACAGAAGTCACAAGAACTTCCTTAGGAGAAATGAAAATTAGGGATTGGACTGTAGAAAACAAAAGCTGTTCACTGATTCTCACTTCATCTCAAACGGTATTGCTTGTGTCTTACCCCAGCTGTCCAATTCATGGACACTAAATATATAGCATATTAAAAACAACACTTTCAGAAAAACGCTTTCATCCTTCAAAAACCAGCACCTACTACAGTCAAAAGCATTTTTATATTTTGCATATGGTGGTGTGAAACTTCCCTGGAATTATGCTGTGTGTCAATGAACTAAAGTTCAAGCCAAGCAGTGAGTTGCAAGATAGCTTTGGTGCATGTCCAGACATCATTCCAGTGCATGTTGCCTCAAAACAGCGTGGCTTCCTGTGGATTTCTTTTTACCATTATAGTATTTTTTCTCTTCATGGGTCCTGGCCTCCTCTCCATGCTCAGTGAAATGAAGAAATTAAAGGACACAAGCTGCTTTTTGTGGTTTTTTTTTTTACTTCTTCATTTTAATGACCGAAAATCTTTGCGCAACAGGCAGTAAGTCATATGACAAACTTATATTTCTCAGCACCATATATTTTTAAGAAACACTGGAAAGAACCTTTCTTCCATGATGAGTATGTAGTTAAAGCATAAAAGCCACAGATATTTTACCAGAGAGCCTTGGAAATGACCAACATTGTCCTACTTACAAGAACAAGGATTGTTCATGTTGGTGTTTTAAGTTACAGGTCAAGCTGCATCGGCATGGAAGATGTAGTACATTTCACCTAATTACTCAAGTCCCAATTCTGTAAATGTTTCTATTGACATAGATTTTACTGACAAATGTTCATGTGAATGCTATGTAACCAGACTGCAGTTTTGGTATTTCATCTGTATAGCTGATAATCAACGATAGCTTTGACATAATAGGAAATTCAGAGTTTGGATGAGAGATAAGAAAGAAGGATGGAAGGTAAACATGGATAATTCTTCCCTCTGAAATGATAATAACAGTATGTCTAGGTAATTAATGGCTACTTTAAAGGGACTCTGTACTTCAGCATGGCATAAAAAAATCGCATATAATGAAGACCAGGCTGTCACTGTTTATCATTCGGTAGTTAAAAACAGGGTATTTATTTATTTGTTTGTTTAAATAATTGTAGAGATTTTTAAAAATAATAGTTTTTTTTCTTTCTTTCTTTAAGGGGAAAATTATAACGGTCAAATTCAGGTTTTATGCATGTCAAGTGTCAGAGTACCAGGGGATGGCAGGAATGTGAATCTGTGAAAACTCTTCATGTGACATAGTTTGCACTTTTTGTCTCTATTTTTGAGAACTTCAGAGAAAATCTGCAGCACTTTAGCTTTTAAATGAACAACGAATTCATGGGGATTTATTGGCATGGCAGCACTGAAAAAGCTATGCCTTTTAAGACACTGTATGTGGAAGTTACGGGGAATTATGCTGTCATTAAATGTGGTTTACCATGGTGAAGGGGTTATTTGACTGCCTTTCTTACACTTTATTTTTGGAGATACTCTTACTCAACGCATTTTTGTTCAGGAATGCCTTTATTAGCTAATCTAATCTCAGAAATGTTGCCTGGACTGAAGCATCTTGTTGAATAAAAGCTGTATATGTTTCATGTGGAGACCTCATTACATTCTTATATATCATGTCCAAATTTTCCACACTTTAATCTGGAAATTTGCACAAGTACTCAACAGCAAAACAGCATATGGAATATGTATCATACCACAAAGCCAATGTGAAGTCGAATCAAAGGACAGGCAAAAAAGACCCAGCTCCAACAGTAGATAAACATTATGTTGCAGAAAGAGAATTTCATTGTATAGGCTATATAAAATCCTGTATAGCTACTTCTAATTTGTGGTTTTGTGGTAATATTGAGACATCTTTAGGGAGGTAAGTAGACAGGTGAAAAAATATGGTGTGTTGTTTTAACTACATGACAATAAAAGATTTTACATCTTGAGCTGATTACTCAACAGTATTTTCTTTAGAAGAAATTCAGAATAAAAAGTGAAAGTGAAGTTCTGCCAGGTTTCTATTCCAATTACACTGGTTTAACTTTTTCTCAATGGGAGAGATGAGTATTTTCAATGCCAAGCATTGATCTTTCTTTTCCTTTCCATTACAGAAATACCTAAAAATTCCTTATTCAGTTCTGAATACATTTTCTACAGGGAAATACAGTGGTAGACTTGAAAAAAATACGAACAGGAAACAACAAGTTGTCATCTCAGATAGTCATAACACAGTAAACGAAAGACTTCAGGTAGGATTTGACATGTTAATGGTCAATGGCACTAGCATTTATGAGCTCTCATTAGAAGAATGCTATGAGATTGAAAAGACAGGTGTTCATGTGGGAACTATTTTGGCGTAATCCCTTGGAAGAATGCTGTCTGTTTCACTGCAAAACAAACAAAAAAAAGATCATTACATCAGCAATGTCAAGATTTACTATTTAGCACTGAGCTGGGGGAGCTACTACTTACTACTGACCATGGGAGCTGATTCTCCCGTGTCTTGTGTAGCTATTTATTCCAACACAAATTGAACTTACAGCACTGCTTTAAGATCAAAAAGACACCATTCATATCCCCTTCTGTTTGGCCATGATAGATGACTTTCAACAAATAAATAAATAGGTAAATAAAAAAAAGCAGGGCTGGTGTTGAGCAAGAGAAAAATAAGCATTTCTCTATAGTTACCTCTACTGCCATATTGAATCCTTAAATATGCAGTTGTACCTGTTTGGATTTACCAGAGATCAGCCCCAAACCAGACAGATTCCTTGCTGATATAGCAAATCATATAGGATGCCAGGGAATCAGAGGCAGCTTCTTGAAGCATTGTGTAGCTTTACGTGTAGCACAGAGCAGCCTGGGGACTGGCCTAACTTGTACTGTCTAGCAATACTCTAAAGTCAACATGCAGCACGTTTTAGTCTCAAGCAGTTTCTTGCCAGGCCAGATTTGCACTCACACAGGACCAATGAGCCACTTTCACCTTCTTAGCCAATGTGAAAAATCTAGCTCACTGTGGTCATGCATAATTTTTGCATTTTTTTTCTATTTTTTCTCACATACTTGTAAAATGGAAGTAATTCAAATTATATTGTGCTGTTTCTGTGGTGAACATAAGCAGTATGCAGCCTCTGTAATTTGACTATGGTGAATATCATTGTTTCTTATTAAAATGAAAGTCTTCTTGACATTAATGTGATTTGCTGAGTATCTTTTGATTTGTGGTGGATAGGGAACAACCGGTGTGAGCATCACTTGCTGCCCATTTCACATGCATAACAAATACCCTGGTTTAATGTGTTTTTTTCACTGTATGGTTTCACCTCGTATTCCTAGGCAGAGGCAGCTCAGCTTTTCACTTCAACCCTATGTCCTTTCCACTCTATTTCACATGACAGAGAGAAGCAATATTGCTATTCACTGTGATACCTATAAAAATATCTAGAAGTGTATCTTCAATTGTATGTTTGTATTCTCACTGACTCTCACTGCATATGTAGGGTGCAATAAAAAGAAAGAAACTGGGATGATTCTCACATCTTAGAAAGTGAAAGTTAGCTTGTCAGCTGCTTGTGCAGCTGATTTAATGCATGAGTTATTTTTTAACAGTAAACCAGAAAGCATATGATATATGTGTGATATGATGAGTCTCTGTTCTTTCTGCTTCAGCTACTGCTTCACAAGCTGACATCTTAAGCAGCTGACAAAACAGTTTTCTGATAAAGTAGCTGCAAAACATTTAGAGTTCCTTTTTAAGAATAATATTGAAATTTACAGTGGGCCATCTGGAATTAGATCAACATTAGGAAAATTTCGGTTGCTATATGAGCATTGATCTATAGATACGATCTTTAAAACTTACATTCCAAAATGGTCATCTTAGTCTAGCGTAGTGGGTACCTTGAACAGTAAGCTTCCATTATCTTCTTAATGTGCATTTCCTTTATTCATCTATGTACATTTGTCCCACTTAAGTGAATATCATAAACAAAAACATGTTAGCATACTATAAAAAGGTACTGAAGAAAGAAGAGAGATTTCTAATGGCCATATGAAGCACACGTATTAAAAGTTGCACACTAGAAAATCTATCTGCTGTTTCTGATCACAGCTAGCACCTGGAAAATTACCTTTGAGAGATTCAGTTTGCCAATGGACAAAATACTTATTCTTAAGAAACTATGAAGTCATCTCTTTTCCAAACAAATTTCTTACTTCAGCTGGCAGAAACATGCTGATTGCCACAAGACCGACAGCCTCCTACTTCGTTTGTTTGTTTTGTTTTTTGTAAAACAGCAAAGGAAAAAAGGCTTTGCAAGACAATTTTCTACTGTAAAGAACAGATCC